>NW_003852409.1:10680432-10692218 GCF_000181295.1 Otolemur garnettii | reverse complement strand
AGGCGCCGAGCCTAAACAGATTATTCTTAAAACATTTTGGGTTTTAAAAAACCAGTATGATAGTATACATACCAAACTGTCAGTGGTAAGAAGAGAGGTGGAGAGGAAAATCTTAGAATTGTGTCTGTGTGTCTCTGGGTGCATGCACTCACAGTCGCTTATATAATTTTAAAAAAAATTAAGAGAAAAATTATGTGATCTAGTGGCTAGCGTACCTCTAAATTAAGACACCTCAATATGTATTATGACTGGGAATTAGAAAATAGTGCTAGCCTTTTTGGCTCAATTTAAAGCCTTAAAATGTTTACACTTTTGACCTCTTAATTCCTCCTCTTAGAATCTACCCTAAGGAAATAGAAAGAAATATAGAAAAAAATTGTGCAAGTAATGAAGTAGTTAAAGTAGGTAACAGAAAATAAGGGATTAAGAGAAAAGGAGTAATTAGGTAAATAACAATGCATCCTCATTGTGACATATTGGGCAGTTTAAGATTATTTATGAGAATTTCATAATTAGACACATGGCCTATTACTATTTAAAAGACCTAGATGCAAAATTATGGTCACGAATTATTTTTTTTACAATGCATACTCAAAAAAAAAAAATATATTACCAGCCAGGAACAGTGACTCATGCCTATAATCTTAGCACACTGGGAAGCTGAGTCAGGTGGATTGCCTGAGCTCACAAGTTTCAGACCAGCCTAAGCCAGAGTGAGACCTGGTCTCTAAAAATAGATGAGTGCTGTGGTGGGTGCCTGTAGTCCCAGCTACTGAGGAGGCTGAGACAAGAGGATCACTTGAGCCTAGGAGTTTGAGGCTGCTGTGAGCTGTGATGCCATGGCAGTCTACCAAGGGTCACAAGGTAAGATTCTGTCTAAAAAAAAAAAAAAATTACTAAATATTAGCAAGCAAAAATTACAAACGGCTAATATGAGAAAAGATCAACATCATCAATTTTGTCAATGAAAGTGTGATACTCTTTTACACATAAAAGTTGGCAGAAGGGCGGCACCTGTGACTCAAGGAGTAGGGTGCCGGCCCCATATGCTGGAGGTGGCGGGTTCAGACCCAGCCCCAGCCAAAAACTGCAACAAAAAAAAAGTCGACAGAAATATACACCCAGCCTTCCATATCCACAGGTGTCACGACTGCAAGTTCAGAGAAATGCAGATGGAAATTGCTTGAAAAAAAATTTTAAATAAAAATACAACAATAAAAAAGAATACAAATAAGAAACAGTACAGTATAGTAACAATTTACATAGCATTTATATTTTATTTGGTATTATAAGTAATCCAGAGATGATTTAAAGTATGTGGGAAGAAGTGTGCAGGGTGTATGTAAATACTGTGCCATTTTATATAAGGCATTTTATATAAGGATAACCTTGGTCATCCACACACAGGGACCCTGGAGCCAATACCTCGAAGGTACCAAGGGATGACTGTATACTGAGGGTGTGTGTCTAGATATATACACACAGACACACCCATACATATATTCCTTAAGTATTAAGAGTATATATAATTCCCAGTCATTGAGGATACAGAAAAATAGACCCTCTCTCTGTTGGTGAGAGTATGAAAACTTTCATTCTTTTCTGGAAATATTAAGTCTTTTACTCAGAAATTTAACTTTAGAAACTGACTTAAAGAAATAGTAATGGTGTCATCAAAGTTTTATGTATCCAGAGATTGACTGTGGCATCAATACCAAGTGATTGGCTAAAGAAATTATGGTCATTTATGTAAGAGAAAATTATGCAGCTATTAAATTCTATATGAAATGTTAAGTGACATTGAAATATTTACATTGTTTTCGAAAAGGGAAACAGATTTCAAAACAATGTGTATAATACTATCCTATATTTGTAAGTGTGTGGATATGTATCTAAGCACTAAAAAATAATTAATTCGAAAAGTATAATCAAAGTGTTATAGTAGTTTTTTCCAGGTGATGTCATTTTTTCTATGTAATGTAACTATGTAATGTCTTATATGTTTTTTCACTCTGGCTCTTTAGACTTTTAAACTTTTCTACAAGGAACATATCACTTGCAATTAGAAAGAAAAAGTTTAGAACTTGCAAATAAATTTTGCCACCACATAATTTCTCTCATGTCATAAAGACTGACCAAGTCAAATGTTTTTCCGATTTATAAAAGAAATGTTAACTATGATGTTTTATTAGTCATTATTTTAAACACACATCTTGAAATCCTCACATATATCCTTTGATTTTCTGAAAAGCTTTGACTCAGAGTTCAGTCATCCAGTACCAATAGGCTGGCACCAAGTTAACTTGACTCTGTGGCCTCTCATTACCACCCAGGAGGGATCCCTTGTAGATTTCATGTAAGTTGCCTTTTCACCATAAAATGTAACCTACACATAGCTCTTTGTATCTTTGTAGACCAGGTTGTGGTTTGATTTCCCAGTAAATTGCTAAGAACAATGTTTCACAAAACCTACTCATTGGTTCTATTTTTTCTAAGTATCTGGAATGCAGAAAAATTTATTTTTTAATATCTTTCTGGTGTTTATCCTAAAAATTTGCTCATTCTAAATAACAGGTTTTAAGTGAACGGTTATGGATTTAATGTTACGAATGAAGACAAAACCAAATCTAGCAATGAACATCTACCCACTAGTTTACAGCTCCTGCTTTTTTAAATAATGTCCTTGGATAAATGTCTTAATGTCTCCATGTATTGGTTTCTATACCCATAAAAGAAGGTATATATTAAATACTTACAGGATTGCTATGATGATTAAATAAAATGCATTTCATTACATGAGAGTCTGTAATTGTAAGCTGATACAACCCATGTCCTTAAACCTTTACTGTGAAGCAGCATAGATGAAGCAAGAGCTCTAAATTTGGAATCAAGAGAGAAGTGGAGAAGTACCTAGTCTAGAAAATCAATCACAGAATATGTGCCCAGGATTTGGAAAAAAAAAAAAAATCCCTTACTATTTAAACAAATAAAAGGATCAAATATAATCAAAAATTTTGAAAATGTAGGAATGATTTATTTTATCTAAGTTCCTCTATTACTATGTATTTGCTGCTTATTAGTTCACTTTGTCTTTGCTAGAACTCAGCTCTGAGACATTTAGTAATAGGGCCAAAACCTTCTTAAGAAGAGAAAAAAATCAAGAAAATTTTGTTTATTGATATCTCAAACCCAATAAACTGTTCAGTATATGTAGAAAAATCCATAGTGTGCAGGAATCGTTATAATAAATATAAACAAGTAAACTACAGCCCAAAGGGAACATGTTACTTAACTTTATTTTTAATGAATTATATAGACCACCACTGTTCATTGGTCTAGTCTTCGGTCAGCACTGCTCTGCTGAAGCACAATTTGAAAATCACTGATCTATTATGGATGAAAAAATGGTCTTAAGGAAAAGTGATTGGCCCAAGGTTACATACCAAGTTCAAGATATTGAAGAAGATCCAGACTTACTCAATCCCTCTTCCTGGCTATTTCCAGGTCCAATTGGCCTATCTTAGCAAAATGATTTCCTTGATCTCGTATGGAGCCAAAAGCTTAGTTCTCTTCTCCCCGCCCTTTCTCATTCCTTCCCTTGCTTTCTCCTTTCTTCCCTTTCTTTTTCCCTTTCTCCCTTCTTTCCTTCCTTCCTAACGTCTCCTACTTTACATGACCAATAATAATTAACTATTTAGTCAACCAATATGTAATTTTTGTATTCTCTAAATTATTTTGATGGCTTTCCATTCATTTCATCTCTTTTCTAACTCCAGAGAATTAGTGGAACAGGAAATTGTGCTTCCTGTATATCAACATCTTCTGTCTGGGAGAATGTTCAGAATTATCCTCCTTTTTTTTTTTATCTTTCAATCTAAAATGATTTTTGTATGCTTAGAATCAGGAAAGCAAAAAAGAAAAAGGGGAAATAATACTTTTTCATCTGGAAAATTAAGGTTCTGCTTTTATATAAATGGAAAAATCTAGTACTAGTCTAGATATCAGGGATCATGCATAGGAAAGACAAACTGATTCTGCTGGTCCTTTTTTACACAGTATTTACTGTGTCATGGAGCACTCACAAAGGAATTCCATTATTGAAAAAGGAAAGCCAGCATTCTCATTTAACTTGTGATGGAGCACAGAATTTGAAGTTAGTTGGTACTTTTTTAATGTCATGGATATGAGATTATATTATCAATTTGGTGATCAAATTAACTCTGTGAATACTAGAATTGAAGGATCAGGCATTTGACAAGGAAAAAGAACAGCAATAGAAATCTTTATTACAGTTTCCCTTGATTATTACTGTAGATGGGCTCTGTCTCACTCACTTAGGAGATGGCACAATCCAAGATATCCTCAGCTGTCACCTGAACAACTGGGGAACATTGGGCAAAGGAGTATGGTGCTTGCAAGAGACAATGCACAGATTCTACCAGAGGCTGGGAAAAGCTCTAAACACACTGGCTCAGTCAAGGGGAACCTCTGACTTCCATTAATGATCCTCCAAAATATTTCCACGTATATTTTTTCAATTTTTCTTTATAGCAACTTGTGACATAAAGATTATGTCCCCTGTTTTATATTTGGAGAAACCAGGGCTCAAAGTGGTTCAGTGACCCATTCAAGATCATTCATCTAGGCTCAGCGCCTGTAGCACAATGGTTAGAGCGCCAGCTACATGCGCAGAGGCTGGAGCTTTTCAGCCCAGCCCGAGCCAGCTAAAACAACAATGACAACTGCAACAACAACAAAAAAATAGCAGGGCCTTGTGGTGGGTGCCTGTAGTCCTAGCTACTTGGGAGGCTGAGGCAAGAGAATCTGATGAAGCCCAAGAGTTTGAGGTTGCTGTGCGCTGTGACGCCATGACACTCTACTGAGGGAGACATAATGAGACTCAGTCTCAAAAAAAAAAAAAAGAAAAGAAAAGAAAAGATCATTCAACTAGTACTGGAATCTGAACTCAGAACTCCTGATTCAATAGCACCATTTTTCATTATCAAGTATGAGACTTCCAATAAAGCATAGCCATTTTTTGCTTATTTGTATGTATATTTCGGATTATAAAAGTAACATTTACTGTAGAAAATTTAGCACATACAAAAAAGTCGCAAAAAAAAAAAAAAAGAAAAAGAAAGCCATATTTAGCCTCAAAACTCTTTCTCTGTATCCTTCCCAGTGATAGTTTACATCCTTTGCTTAGATTTATTTATTGGTATGACGCGTGTCTTTACATTGATTTGCAAATCACTTTACAGATTAAGCATTTTAATTCCTTATATAAAAATTTTTTTCTTAGTTTTTTTTTTTGCTTTTAACTTCATGATTTTTAATATATGGAAGTAAATTTTTCTGTGTTTAAGTTTACTAATCTTTTTTATGCTTTTTACCACAGTTGTAATATTAGAAAAGCCTTAAAAAGCCCTAATAGAATAATTATTTATCAGCTTGGCTTCCTAAATTAAGTCTAAGATTTTCATTTTCATATTTAACTCTACAGTCTATGCAGAATTTATTTCAATATGAGGTAAGGATTAAAAGTAATTGTTTTTCCAATCATTAATCATCACCGCATCATTAAAAAAATCTTTCCTTTACCCATTTATTTGAAAGTTGGAAAGTATAGTGAGGAAGGGGGGATAAACTAGGGGGACTTAATATTTTTATGAACTAAAATTTTATATGTTAAAAGATAAGTTTCCAGCCAGGCGTGGTAGTTCACACCTCCTCTGGGAGGCCGAGGAGGGCGGATCTCTTGAGCTCAGAAGTTCGAGACCATCCTGAGCCACAGCGAGACCCCATCTCTAAAAAATAGCTAGGCATTGTTTTGAGTGCCTGTAGTCCCGGCTGGGAGGCTGAGGCAAGAGGATTGCTTGAGCCTAAGAGTTTGAGGTTGCTGTGAACTATGATGCCTTAGCACTCTACCAAGTGTGATAAAGTGAGACTCTGTCTCTAAAAAAAAAAAAAAAGAAAGCAGTTTCTAAACTAGTCATTTGTTTCCACGTATGTTTGTTTACTCTATCGAGCATGTGCCAGTTTTAATCTTGGTACTTGTTGATTCATTTATTATCGGATTTATCCCTTCAAATTTCAGAAGATCACAATGTTGAATATTATTTAGTATTTATTAAATATTTATGAAAGATTTTGGTGTATACTGTCTATCAGTTTCTCAGTCCAAATTCCTTCAGTATATACACAAGTTTAGCTCATGACCCCAAATGGTGGCTTTGTCATTCCACAAAATCACATACATGAGTAGGTTACAAAATCTTTTAAAACTTTGCATTGGCTTTTTTCTTAAGACACAGTTGACTCTTGAACAATGCAGGAGTTTGGAGGACTGACTCCCTACCTCCAGAAATCAGAAATTCGACTGAAGTCAACTTTTTTTTTTTTTAATTTTTTTTAAATTTTTTTTTTTTTTTTTTTTTTTTATTTTTTTTTTATTGAATGGTAACTATGTACATTAATGCACTTCTGGGGTACAGTGTAGGGTTTTCACATGCAATCTGAAATACTTCCATCAAACTGGTCAACACAGCCTTCATGTCATTTTCTCAGTTTGAAGTCAACTTTTGACTCCCCCAAACTTAACTACAATAGTCTTCTGTTGACCAAATGCTTCATCAATGACATAAACAGCAATTTAACACATATTTTGTATACAAGGTCAGACAATTAAGTGAACTCATCCTAGAAAATATACTACATACCTTATTGCTGACTCTCACCATGGTCACCTTCAAAGTGCCATAGCATAGTGGACTGTAGTCCTAGCTTCTCAGGAGGCTGAGGCAAGAGAGTTGCTGAAGCCCGAGAGTCTGAGGTTGCTGTGCACTAGGATGATGACATGGCACTTCACCCAGGTACCTAGGGCAACAGAGTGGACTCTTTCTAAAAAAAAAGAAAGAAAGAAAGAAAATAAAAAATACCGTCAGCTGTTTAGATAGGTTCTAAATAAAATCAAATGACCAAAAATATTTGAAAGTAAAGAAACTAATGAGAAATGAGCAAATACTATCAAAAAGGAGGAGGGAGAAAATATGATAAAATCAGACAAAATAATATTCAAGGTGAAAAACACTAAAACAAAAAAAGGAAAACAGCTTTATTGAATAAAAGAAACAAATCATCATGTATCCAATATAACTTCTTAATGTGTGAAATGTAACTGTTAATATGTGTAAGGCGGAGTTGACAAACTATAATAATTATAATAATTATGGAATTTTTACGTGTCTTATCAAAAATAAAAAGGTAAAGTGACCTTTAAACACAAAATTATACCGGAATTGAATGAATGACACATTAAACTTGATTGAATAAATGTATGTACAGGACTGTGTGTCTGATATGCTTTTCAGTACCCATGAAACATTCTTTAAAAGTGGCCAAAGCACAGAAAGTCACATTTCACATGTTCTCACTCATCTATGGGAGCAAAATATTAAAACAATTGATCTCACAGAGACAGAGTAGAATGGTGATTTCTAGAAGTTGGGATAAACTGGGGATACTTAATGAGTACAAAAATGTAGTTTGATATGTAGAATGAATAATAGCATTTAACAGCACAGTAAAGTGACTAATAATCATGCCAGCAAATTAGCTTACTTTAAAATAACTATAAAGAATGTTCCTAACACAAAGAAATGATAAATGCTTGAGGTGATGGATACCCCAATTAACCTGATTTGATTGATATACAGTCTATGTCTATCAAAGCAACTCATCGGCCCTATAAATATGTACAACTATTGTGTAGCTATAATAATTGAAAATAAAAAGGTTTTAAAATTGTTATGTTATTTAGTCACATATTTAAGTGCAATAAATATCCAAAGTAGAACACAAATGAAATGCAATAAAACTATAAACTTGAAAAAGGACAGAAACAAACAAAAACAAAATATCTGCTAAAAAACATTAAATATCTTATATGAATGCCCTTATTTGTAAAAAATGCCAAGCTAATGGCAAAGGGTAAGCGCAGGAAGAGTGCTTACAGTTCATTCCTATAAGAGATCTCCTTCAGTGAACTGCATTTTAAAAGAATTTATGATTAAGTCTGTTGGCCAACAATGTAAAAAAAAAGTAGTAATAATACTGGGCTGAAATTATGAAAGAATTCTGAAATTCTTTCATAATTCTGCATTCTAAGAATGCGGAAAGAATACTACATATCAAAACCCTATGTGCTGTGACATAGTAGTTAAATAAAAATTAGTATCTTTAAATTTATTAGTTTGAAGGCAGATAATATTAAAAATACACAAATACTGTCAATTAAAGGAGCTAAAAAATTAAACAAAATTTTGAGTAGAAAGTATTGAACATTATGAGCAGAATTCTATTAAACCGAACAAGTAAACTTTGTCATTTAAACTAACAACAGAAAAGTCAGGTGAATCTGATGAAGAAACAAGGAAAACACAAATATATAACATTAAAATAAGGAAAGAAACATAATTACAGACACAGAAGAGGTTTAAAAGTTATGAGAATATGATATTAATACATTTAAAATCTTAAGTGAAAGGAATAATTTTCTAAAAATCTATGTAATAAAGAATATTGTTTCAAGAGGAAGAAGAAAAATGTAAAATATCTTTAAACCCTTTTTATTATATAAGTAATAAGTGTTCATCAGAAAATCTAAAGAGGACAATAAGTTTTAAATTCCTATGTTACTTCTTTAACAGAAATATTAGAAAGATTAAGACCAAACCATCATTATTTGCAAATGCAAATTAGAAACTCTTTAAAAATCCTCTAAAAAATTAGCAGAACTCATTAGAGTTCAATTAGGGAATGGAATACAAGGTGAAGATACAAAAATCAGTGATTTTTCCATATGCTGGTAATATCTAAATAGGTTTGGATGTGTTCAGCTGTGGTTAAAGAAGCTGAATCAACCAAAATTTAAACCTTCTTTCCTTAAAAAGAAGTCTGGAGAAAAGCAATTCCTGGGTATGCTCAGTGTATCACTGAGTACAGTGTATCTTCAAGGACCTCAATTCTCTCCATTTTTCTACTCTACCATTACTTTTGTTACATTCTTGTCTACATATTTGTGACCTCATGGCCACATTATAGCTATTCCAACCAGACATCGTGCCTGCTCACCAGCATTGAAAAGAAAGAATGGAGACGGGAGCAAAGGGCTTTTTCTATAACAGAGGGCAAAACTTGTCAGGATTTCCCCGTACGCATTTCATTTCATAAAGCCAAGCTGCAAGCATAACAGGGAAAGTGAACATTTAGCACCCAACATTATCATTCCAATTGCCAAGATTAGCTTAGATGGATTGTGATTCATCCTCTGGGAACGGGCATGTTGATACTCTCAAACAAAATCAGGATTCTTTTAGCAAGAGAGAAGTGATTGGAATGAATCACATTAAATGCCACTATACAAATTATGATGGAGATATAAAACATATACCAAAAATACAACAGAGATATGAAACCCAATAACTCATTGTTAAAATGGCTGTACTACCCAAAGTGATTTACAGATTCAGTCTAATCCTTATTAAAATGCAAATATCATTTTTTGCAGACCTAGAAAAAAATGGCTCTACATTTCATGTGGATCCAGAAAAAACCCTGAATAGGTGGTGCTGCCCTACATGATAAGAACAAATTTGGAGGTATCACTTTACCAGATTTAAAGCTGTTCTACTAGGCTGTAGTAACCAAAACAGCATGGTACTGGCACAAAAGCAGAGACATAGACCTATGGACTAGAATAGAGAATCTAGGGATGAAACCATCCTCATATCCCATCTGACCTTTGACATAGTAGATAAAAATATACACTGGAGAAAAGAATCCCTATTTACTAAATAGTGCGGGGAAAACTGAATAATCACATGTGAAAGCCTGAAAAAGGATCCTTATCAGTCACTGAAATTAACTTGCAGTAGATAAAAGACTTAAACCTAAAACATGAAACTGTAAGAATTCTAGAAGAAAATGTTGGAAAAATTCTTACAGATACCAGCCTAGGGAAAGAACTTAAGAAGACAACAAAAACAATCACAGGAAGATCAAAAACAAGCAAATGGGACCTGATCAAATTAAAAACTTTCTGCACAGCTAAGGACACAATCAATAGAGTAAACAGATAACCTACAGAGTGGGAGAAAATATTTGTGTGCTATACATCTGATAAAGTGCTAATAACCAGAATCTACTGAGAACTCAAGCAAATTTAGCAAGAAAAAGTCAAAACACCCCATTAAAAAGTGGGCAAAAGAAATGAATGGAGGGCAGTGTCAGTGGCTCAAGGAGTAGGGCGCTGGCCCCATATACCAGGGGTGGTAGGTTCAAGCCCAGCCCCGGCCAAAAAAAAAAAAAAGAACAAAAACTTTTCAAATGAAGATATTCTAATAGCCAAAAAAAGAAAAGAAAAGAAAAAAAATGCTCACTATCTCCAATCATCAGGGAAATGCAAATCAAACCACAAAGATATATCACCTACCTTCCGTAAGAATGGCTGTTATCAAAAAGTCCCAAAACAACAGGTGGCATGTCTGGATGTGGAGAGAAAGGAACATCTATACACTGTTGGTGGGAGTGAAAACTAGTACCAGTTCTATGGACAGTTGTATGGAGATATCTCAAAGAACTAAAAGTAGACCTACTGTTTGATCCAGTAATCCCACTGCTAAGTATTTACCCAAAGGGGGAAAAAAAGACATTTTATAAAAAACACACTTGCCCTCAAATATTTATAGCAGCACAATTCACAATTGCAAAGATGTGGAAATAACCCAGGTGCCCATCTATACATAAGTAGATTAATAAGATGTGACATATGTAACTATGGAATACTACTCAGCTATAAACAAAAAATAATTGTTTAGTATTTGTGTAACAACCTGGATGGAACTGGAGAAAATTCTTCTAACGGAAGTATCACAATAATGGAAAAATAAGTACTACAGGTGCTCAGTACTCAATTGGAACTAGACAATCAACCCATGAACACACACACATTTGGAAGTAAAACCCAACGGAAATCAAGCAGGTGGAGCAGGAAGGGAGTTGGGGTAAATTCATGCCTAACTGGTACAATGCTCACGTTCTAGGTGACAGGCATGCTTAAACTACTTTGACTTAAAATGTACACAAAGAAAATTGTATAACCAAAACGTGAGTACCCCTGAAATTAAAAAAGTAAAACCCATTCACTCAAACAACATTTTTTTAAAAACCTACAAAATATTTAGGCTAAACAACGAAATGTACAAGACTTATGTGATGAAATTTAGAAATTTTACTGAAACACTTTACAAGGCATGAAAGATGGAAATACTCCCCATTCCTATATGAAAAACCTCAGTGAAATAAAGTGTTGAATCTCCATGTAATAATCCTAAAACTTCGTAGCAGTCCCACATGAAATGTCCATTATTTTCTTGCTTTGATAACTGATCCTAAAATTTGCCTATAGGAGGGAATGAGCATTTACAAAATAAAAGTACTATGTAGCCTCACTCTTTGTCAAATGACATAAGGTTTATTATAATGACATGATGACAAAAACAGAGTGGTATTGGCACAAGAATGGAATACAATAGCAGAACAGAAATTGGGACATAAATAGAATACACAGTCCAGAAGCAGCCTATGTACACATAAGGATTTGTGAATATGGTATTTCAAATCACTCAGAAATAATTGATTAGGCTCAGTACCTGTGGCTCAAGTGGCTAAGGCGCCAGCCACATACACCTAAGGTGGCGGGTTCGAATCCAGCCCAGGCCCACCAA
>NW_003852409.1:10634201-10680232 GCF_000181295.1 Otolemur garnettii | reverse complement strand
AAAAGAAATAATTGATTATTTTAGATTTAATTTTGGAAAAATGTCTTTACATGATAAGAAATGACTGTATTTCTTCTTGTACCATGTACAAAAAATAAATCCCAAATGTATTAAAATTACAAACAGAGAGAAACAAAACTATAACATTCTGAAAGTTATGGGAAAGTATTTTTGTAGTCTTGGCTGTGAATGGATTTTCTAAGATGACATAAAATCCAGATTGACCTATTAATCTACATAATAAATTCTATAAGTGAAACAAGTTAAAAGACAAATGAAAGATCTGGAGAAAATCTTTGTAACATATACAAGGTCTGACAATTATGTTTGCAAACTTGCCACCATGTGCTTATGCTGGCAGCATTATAAAAACAACTCAGTAAGATTTCATAACCTTGGTACTTCAGTGTCTCACAGTTGTGTTCCTGTCAACCTGTGGTGGTGTCTTGTTGAGTGGCATTCATTATTGTTGTGTGTTTTTGTGTGCAGTCATGAGAATGTTGGAGCTTGAATTAGAGTAGCAAACAAACATTGAACTTCTTGTAGAACTTGACAAGAGTGGAAGTGAAATCAAGAACATGTTAATCCAAGTTTATGGGGACAGTGCCATGAAAAAAAATGGCAGTGCACAAATGGATTAAACATTTTTTTGAGGGGAGAGTAAAGGTCAATGGTAAGAGAGGTCAGGGAGGCCAGTAACAAGCAGAATTGACAAAAATGTTGCAAATATTCATTTATAAGAGTCAAAATTTCTGGATGAATGTGAGAAACACAGCAGACCAAGCAAACATTGACAGAGAGACAGAAAATCTTAATTGAAATATTGGCATGAGGAAGATGTGTGCAAAAAAAGGTCCAGAAGGAGCTCACCAAGGAACAAAAGCAAAGTATAATCAAGGTTCGCCAAGAACTTTTGGAGAGGCAAGATGACATTTTGGGTCATGTTATTATTGGTGATAAAATATGGGTGAACCAATACAATCCTGAAACAAAGCCTCAAAGTACACAATGAAAGTCAGCCAATTTTCCATGACCAAAAAAGATCTGTCAGTCCAAATCAAGAGTTAAAACATATCACTAACCTTTTTTGTTATCAGAAGGATTGCTCATTATGGATTTATATCAACTGGAAAAAGAGTTAACGAAGTTTACAATTTGAAAGTGTTGAAAAGGCTGTGTGAAAAAGTTAGACCAAAATGACCTGATCTTTTCATCAATGACTCATGGCTCTTGCATCACAACAATGCACCAGCTCACATAGCACTGTCTATGAGGGAGTTTTTAGCCAGTAAATAAATAAGTGTATTGAAATACCTTCCCTACTTACCTGATCTGGCTTCTAATAAGTTTTTTTTTTAACCCAAAGATAAGAGAAATATTGAAAGAAAGACATTTTGATGACATTGAGGACATAAAGGATAATACAATTACAGAACTCTGATGGCCATTCCTGAAAAAGAGTTCCAAAATTGCTGTGAAGGGTGGACTAGACTCTGGCACTGGTGTATGGCTTCCCAAGGTGGCTGTGAAAGTGACCATAGTGATATTCAGCAATGAGTTATGTAGCACTTTTTCTAGGAAGAATTTAGTTAACTTACTTGTCAGACCTTCATATAACAAAGGATAAATATTATTTGCAAAGAGTTCCAATGATTTAATGAGAAAAAGAAAATTAACATTTTAAAATGAACATAGGATATCATCAGGCAGCTCATGAAAGACAAACAAAATGGGCAAAACCCAAATCGAAAAGACACTATCTTTAATAATCATGGAAGTGAAAATTGATATTATCATATTGAGAATATGATAACATATCATTTATTTTATCAGATGGTCAAATATTTTCTAAAATTGATCCTATTCAGTGTCAATGTAGATATATGACTACTGTGTTTGTTAAATACAAATCTGTACAGTGATTTGGTGGCCAATGGAGTACTATCTACCAATAATCAAAATACTCAAAGGTTTTTTGACCCAGAAACATATCCATCTGATAAAATTAATCACATCTGTCTCCAAAGGTGTTTATTGTTTCCAATAGCAGAAGAACTGAAGCTGTGTAAATGCTCAACAAAAGTGGAGCCGTTTTGTAAATTGTAGTGTATAAATTTATACTATTACCAATTTCTGTTTTTGTTAATATTAGTATAGAACTACTTGTGCTGACATGAAAACATTTTCAAAATACATTGTTAAGTGGAAAAAAATTGTCCTTTATTCTTAAATACTATATATTATATTATTATGGCATTTATAAGAGTTTTATTTATATATTTTATTATATAAATATGTAAATGCTTAGAGCGGTAGCCAAAAGGATGCTTTTACAGGTAATTTCTTTTAAGCGGGGGGATGGTAATACAGGGGTTTGGCAGAGAAACAATAACTAGAAGAGGACTTTAATATATTAGTCTACGTTTTTCCAACTGCTCATATTTTTCAAAATAACCGTATATTGTGTTGCTTTTGAAATAAAAAAAAGATTCTTAAAGGGCTAGCCTAGTATTTGGATTAGTCAGAGCAAGGTGCAAATTGTGCATGCACCACATAAGAGCTGTGTGACTTACTATTTTTAGGTTCTCAATGATTCCACTTCTTTATCTACAAATTAGGTCAAATATTACTTGCTTCATAGATGTGTTAAAGATCAAATGGAAAACCCTTGGCCCATTGTTGGTGCTCAACAAATGCTGTTTTTTTAAATGGTTGAGTTTAGAGATAAGTTATTTTTTATTTCTATCACTTGCTTTTCTTATTCAGGCATAAGAAGAAGCATGGTTTGATCAAGCAAATTTGACCAAGCATTTCTACTTGAAATTTTCATTGAAAGATGGCCAATGTTGTCAGACAAATTAAAAGTCTAGTTGTTTGATTATTCGCCCACACAAGGAATATAGTATGATTTAGCATGTGCCAGTCAGTATGCTAGACACCCAGGGGTCCAAAGATAGACTAGAACTAGTACTTTGTATTAAGAAGTTTAAGTTTTATTTTAATTTAATGCTTTCAGTTTAGTATGACAATTGCAATTCTAGAAGCATTTATAAAATGCTAAGGAGATAGAAAAGAAAAATGCTGAAAGGATTGGAGAACCTTTGCATTGGGCAGGACTAAGAGATCATTTATTCAGTTTCACATCCAATGCAAAAATCCCTTCCAAAACCTTGTTAAAAGCCTGTCAAATAGCTTTGGCTAGAATAGTAACTATAATTTATTGAGTATTTACTACTATTCCAAACACTATACTGACAGCTCTTCTTAGACATCTCAATTCAAACATCACACACACACACAAAAGCCCTGAAAGCTAGTTACCAACATACACAATTTACAGACAGAAACCGAGACCCAGAGAGGTTAAATAACTTGTCTGAGGTCACACAGATCATTTATAGGACTGAGATTTGAACTCTGCCTCATTCCAGAACCTGGATTCTTAATCTGAACCAATGCACTCTATTTTCCTTATAGCTGGAACACTTCCAATGATTAAAAAACAAAAACCTCAATATGAAAAGGTAGCTTTTTTGTTTCTTTTTATTTGAGACAGAGTATCACTCCATCTGTCACCCTGGGTAAAGAGCTGTGGCATAATCATAGCTTACCGCAACCTCAAACTCTTGAGCTCAAGAGATCCTCTTGCCTCAGCCTCCTGAGTAGCTGGGACTACAGAGTTTTTCTGTTTCTTATAAAGTTCTTTTCTATCTGTCTTATAACATCAGTTCCGCATCTCGACAAACATATGTAATTGGACTTGCCAGGGATACAAAGGTGCTTACGACATGGTTTCTACCCTCAAGTAGCTTATAATCTTCATTTTTCTCTTTGGAGGAGCATGGAATCCTTGTGCTCTTCTATAAAAGAGTCTTCCAAAAGTCTAAAAATAAGCCACCCTCACTCCTTTCCAAATAAAAAACACAATACCTCCAACTGAATTTTTTGCTGCTGTTCACATTAAATATTTTCAGTTCCTTGAACTATTGCTAGATTTCCAGAGCCTCTGTCATCTGAATTTCCTTTCTCCAGATGTATATCTGATGCCCTCCTTAAAAGACAAGGTTCTGGAAAAAAATAATGCAATGCCATGGTAATACAGAGGAACTTTAACAGAATTTCAATGCACTCAATTTCAATTAATATGTACAGTGATGATTCTGGCTTTTGATAGAAGTGGTGTCATTTATTTACAGTAAATCAACATAACACAACTCTGTTCAATCCCTTACCTCCTTTTTTTTTTTTTAACAAATATTAACTTTTTTTTACAAATATCTTTACAAGTATGTCCTGATTTTTCTTTCACTTGGCACTTGTGAAATCAGATTTTAAATTCTTAAATCATGACTTTACTACTATCCTTGTTAAGTACAATATTTTTAAAAAATTTGATCATCAGATACCAAATGTTCCAGTCCTGATAGTTTTCCTCCTCGTTGATATCACTCCCAGTTTTATGAAATCCTCAATCCTCAGAGCCCAGTGTTTTTGTGATCTCCTTGGTGGACCAAGGCAAAGTAAGAAGTTTTGAATTGTATTACCAATGACACTTTTCCAAGTTGGACTAAGTTCAATATTTAATTGTCTTTTGTCATCACTGTTCAATCAATTCTCCCTTATCATTGTTCAATTAGGGACAAATCCCCCTAGTTAAGTTAGCATCTGATCTTTATATTACGAGAAACAGAAAACGTGTTCTGGAAGTTGGAATACATTATTCTGTGCTTGATAATTGGGCTTTGTTTATTCTTATTGAACCCATAGTGGAGCCAACTATATAGTATCACTGCATTCTTTCCTAAATCATTTATTTCATCTACTTATCTGCCAAACTTACATTTCTCTTCTAGATTTATAAAGAATTCAAATCAAATTATAAAAATAAATTCAATATAAAATCCAAAAAATAAAAAAAAAGCAGTTATAGAAATCCGAGCAAGAGGAGAAGTAAGAAGACAACAGCAGCAGAGATAAGATCAGTGCACATAAACACGTGGCCTCAATTCCCACGGATATGTTTGGAGTGGGCCATCACAGTTACGACACATCACTAGTGACATGGCAGGGTGCTCAGAAGATGAAAGGCAATGTTTTTATTTGTTCATTTGTTTTTTGTGTTTAGAAATAAGAAGCAGAGCTTTTCCTGATGCAGACGTACAAGATACCATTAATTCTATGATTCTGTGCAGCTCCTCAGTAGACCAATGGGATAACACCAAATCCTGATTGATTAAGAGTAACAAGTCTGCCTGGGGTCGCTTCTCATGGTCTGACCTCATCCAGGCTGAGCTAGAGGAGGGAGGAAAGGATATAATCTTCTATTAATTCTATTGCTTGCAACTTATAGAAATATATTATTATTACCTTTTAAGCCAGGTGATTTTTTTTTTTTTTTTTTGAGACAGAGTCTCACTCTGTCACCTGGGTAGAGTGCTGTGGCATCATAGTTCACAGCAACCTCAAACTTTTGAGCTCAAACAATTCTCTTGCCTCAGCCTCCTGAGTAGCTGGGACTACAGGCCACCCAATAAAAAATTTTTTATTTTTTTATTTTTTGCAGTTTTGGGCTGGGGCTGGGTTTGAACCCACCACCTCTGGCATATGGGGCCAGCGCCCTACCCCTCTGAGCCACAGGCGCTGCCCCCAATAAAATTTTTAATAGTAAACTTTAGACACACTGTTTCCAAGTAAGGCGTATCTATGTGGATAAGTTCCCTTAGGAAGTTAAGGAAACTTACTAAGTCATCTACTTTATCTATTTAATAAAGACCCATTGGTTATAGTTTCTTGAGACAACAGCAGTAGCTCATTGGATGAACTTATGAATAATTTCCTTTGCATGAGAAATTCATATAGACACACCAACTATTAAAACATATTTTTAAAGTGTGAATATTTATTTTAACCAGATGAAATATTTTTTTGGTACCAGGTAGATCTAAATAATAAATGTTAAGATAAAAAGAAGGAAAGAATGCCACTGATAATACTTATATTTCAAAATTTTCTTTCTGTTTTCTCTACACAGATCCTTAAAGATTTTCCACACATTTTGTAGATATAAAAATGCAAGCAGAATGTTGTATCTTATAATATTTGTCATATTTTATTATTCTCAAGACATGATAAATTTGTTAAAAACATCTGTCATGCAGTATACACTTTTCCCCCTAATCTAGCAAGTGCTTAAAAAGAATGCCACATGATCATTTGCCCAAATAACTTAGTTCACAGTCTAAAAATAAAGTCTAGACAATCTGCCACTAGGTAGTGGTGAACCAATGGTACCACCATTAGATTTGCATTGTCTTCAAAAGCACATACCCCCCATGCCTTCATTCTACCTCTGAGTTCACCTGCAGCCGTGATGGGCATTTCTTGGGCATGCAGATAGCTTTCCACTATCCATGCTTCTCTGTTTCTCTGCCTGGGGAGTTTTGCTAGCACTACAAGACATGCACAGGGCAATGTGTAAATACTAAGTATTTAATACCCCAGGTAAGCAACTTGCCACCAATGAGTTTATGGATAACTCATCCTGACAATGCTGACACACATTCTATAAGCTTCCCCAGAGCATCCCCAGAGTGGTAATATGCTTATCAATACATGTTTTATCAGCCTCTCTCAAAGCCTTGTTGCAGGGTTGACTTTTGGAAAAACCCAAACCAAGACAGTTTCATTCTCCATTCCTACCAGAATTCCAGTGAACTTTATTATGAATTAGCATCTCCTGGGAAGTCCTGGCTGTAACTTGGCAAGGTTGCAGTGGAGCAGAGGAAGGAAGGTGTTATGGAAAAAGCATTAAAATGCGAACCAAAAAACCTAGTTTATGAGCTCTGGTCAAATCTATTAGGATTTATTTAATCTTTGTCTAAACTGACTACTTCATCCATAAACACACTCTCCAGTTGTTCTCAGGGACTGATCCTTTGTCTGTCCAAACTCTCTCCCCATGTGGGTTCTTTCAGTCATGAGTTGTTCACCATTGTTATTAATTTTCGGGAGTTGCTTGTCAACTCACATTTCTCTGCCCTTTGGGGGACGTCTATTAAAATATTTAAATTACATTGATTTTATGAGTTGGCATACATATCTAAAAGCACTTTCAAGTCAACATGATAGTAGTCTTCTGGTTTTTTTTTTCTTCCTACCTTGATTAGGTTTTCTACAAGCATTCTAATTTTTTCTAGGTATGTTGTATTTCCAGTAGGATTTCAGTTTAGGAGCAGAAAAGAATCAAAATTCTTCCTTATTTCTAAACATTTTCAGCCACCCATTTGCTATATTTAGAAAACCACGTGAAAAAGAGAAATGAGCACTGGTACCAATTTTGTATTTGTACAATTAATCCAAGACATGGAATTTCATCCTGTCTTTTCCTACTCAAACCTGTATGAAATCATTTGTCTTATATATTTTCCATTGACTTTTTTTTTAGCTGTTCCTTCATTTATAATCTGATAAATTGTTTAGGAAATTATAAAATACTTTTTAAAGCTTAGAGACACATAGGTTTTTTTTTTTTTTTTTTGCTTTTAAATCTTTTCTTACAGATGAGATCAAGGCTTTTTCATATTTATCAAAGAAATAGAGACTGATATTTCTTTGAAATCTACCAGGCTGAAAACTGGATTCTAGCCTTTCACAAATCCCTCTTCAATCTTAAAGTGTGTGATTGCTAAACGTTGTATTTTATTATGTTCCTTTTCCTTAGCCTGATTTTGACCCAGTCATTTCTTTTGTAAATCATCCTTTTTCCCTTTTTTTTTTTTTTGGACAGGCCTGAATTTCCTTGTAGTTATTTGCCAAGCAGAACTGAGATCTCATTGTTTATCAGCATTTTGCAAATATCCTATTAGCTGCACTTTAAAAATGTAGAAAATAATAAAAATTAGACACATGTTAAAAATGAAGAAACTCTGAATAATGATAACACGTGTGTTGGATAGCCAGTGTGAAGAATGATGCATGCATTTTTTGAGGACCTCAATGTATCTCCATTACTGGCATAATTTTGTTGTAAATAGCCACTGCAGAATCTTTTTGGAAGGTTTCATTTATAATTTGTTTTGTTCTTCTTAATGAAGCTCTTAGTTAAAATGAATTGCATTAATTTTTTATGTGAGAAAGGGGTGATGAATTTACGCTCGTCTTAGCCAGTCTTACCTGTATCCTGAACTTAGTTCCTGCAAATTGTGGAGATCCGACTTATTCTTTATCCTTTACCTTGTTTCCATCAATATGAACAGCTGTATGAGCTAATCAATGTAACATAGCTGCTTTAATGGAAAATTTATGATCTAATTACTTTAGCCATCTAATATTGTTGAATGGTTGGTTGTTGCCAAACTCTGGCTATTTCCTTAGGATGAATTCCTAGAGCGATGATGTCTGGGTTATAGGATATACTTATTGCTAAGATTTTTGACACGCATTGCCAACTTCTTCAGAAAGTTTCGATATTTTACACTCTTGCTAACAGTATAAGAATATTTGTTTGCCTGTATTTGTACCACCATTGGTTGCTTTTATTCAGAAATGAAGTCTATAGGTAAAATGAAGTCTTGTTATTTCTATTTTTATTTTTCTATCATAACATGTAAATGTGTTTTTCCAAAATTAATAGCCATATACATAGTATCTTTTGTCAAAATCTCCATTAAGGCATATATCTTATACTTATTAATTTTAAAGATTGAATATTTAATCATAGAGAAATCACAGTGGAGCATACTAAAGTTCCTCTAACCTTTTAAGCATAATTTAAAACATCCTGCCATTTTAGCGTGTATTACCATTTTGCTCACTTTTACCTTAAGGAAGAAAGGTTTTTGCTCTAAAATTTTAGAAAATGATTACCAAAGAAATTAAAATCAGGTTGCATTTTTGCAACTTTAAACATGAATAAAACTTGCAGACTTTGGTTATGTATCTTAGATCCATGATGCTGTTACATGTTTGAAGGTATAGATTATAGAATGTAAATTGTATAAGTAATTGATAATTATACCTGTAATAATGACCTAGAATTCAATGGTAAGTGTTTAACTGCTAGTTTTTCTTATAGAATTTACTGCTTTCTGTGGTATAAATAATCCCATTATAGTTGATTTCAAGCTACCAATATGAAGTTTCATGATGAACTCTTAAAAGCTGATACTGAAGCAGTACAGGATTATACAATGCCATCTGAATCATCAGACTAGCTAAATTCTGTAGTACATGGTTTTATTGTTAAATACGTTTCAAAATGTTCAAATATTGAATATATGGAGAAGGTTTGATTAGTCAGAAAACCTCGTTCAGCAAGTTAGTCACCCAAATGAAATTTACTTGTAATTTTTCCATTTAAATCAACATATCATGGGGAACGCTAAAGGTCTCTTGGTTTACTAGGAAATGAAAAAATATTTTAATTCGAAGTTATTTTCTAACATACCAAATAAGACCCTGGGGAAGAGGTAAATCATAAGAATTTGTATTAACTCATCTAGAAAGAAGAGGTTAAGGACTGCATTGACAATTATCTTCAAATGCCTGGTGGTGATGCTTAAATGAAAGCAACCACCATTACTACCATCCCCACATACATTCTGTCTCTCTCTCTTCCCAGTTTACTTACAGTTAAGAACAAAAGAAAATAAACACATGCTAAAAGAGGAGGAATTTAGTTTGAATTGGATAAAGACCTACCTGGTTGCAAAAATTCTAAGAATGAGTTAGTTTTGTATTCTCCTTTGTAGATGCCTATTCAAGTTGCAGAATGTTGTCTATCGGAGACCATTTTGGTGTGATTTTATAATTGACCTAGCTAATTTCATACATTGAATATGCTACATTTTTTTTAATACACAGAAAGAGAATGTATAAAGCAAAAGCAACTTAAAATACTGAGCAACATGGAACTCTTGAGGTCCCAAAGTGGACACTGAATGTATGGATGATTGTCCCAATAGGGGACAGCACACAAGTAAGCCAGGAAGCAAAGCTTCAAGATGGGCACGCAGTGACTGGAAAACTAATTTGGTTGCTTTAAGAGATCAGCTTCACTCTGGCTCAAGATTCACATTTCCCACTTGTGTCTTGTCTTCAAAAATAAAAAAGAGGAAACCACCAATGAGAACACGTGGTATTATAAATCATTCTATTATTGGAAAAATGAGTGAGGGTTCTGAACAGTTTCAAGGGGTCCTAAGCCAGCCCTTTTCACTCACCTTGAGAAGAACAATAAAAGTAAGAAAACAAAGGGAATTCTTTTTTCTTTTCCTACACCAGTCATCCACAGTGTTCTCTTTGGGCTCCTGGCATCTGGGCCCAGTTGCCGGGTTACAGGCAAATATAATCAAAACAAACACTAAAAGGTACTCTTTTGGCTCTTAACGTGTTGGAAAGGTCTTCTGCCTTCCATCCTCTGTGTGAGCCAGTTCTCAATGCAGAAGTGTCTTTCCCGCTTGCCGTCCTTTCTTTTTCTTCCTGCAGGACAACCCTGATTATAAACTTGTTGTGGAGTAAGAAGCTCTTAATGAGGCCATTAGACCTTTAGACCTTTTCTCCAACTTCCTGCTGAATGTAACCTGTTTCCAGTCACTGTCTTTTAGCAGAATTTACCACCCTGCCCCCTTCTCTGAGACCCGGTGGGGTGCAGGGTGGCTCCTCCACAGTAGCATTAACCCTTTGCTCCCCACCTTTTTCCAGTTACCAAGGATAGACTGCCAAGGAAACAAATGGTATTTTCCACTCGGGGCTGTGGTGCCAGATTCAGCGATGGACTTCCTGCTTCTCAGCACTTGTGATGTGTTATACTATATTTGAACTTGGACAGGAAAGCTACAGGCATGTTTGGAAGTTTGGGAAATAAGATCTATGGCAAAAGTCAACCTAGCCAGTTTATCTAGAGTGTTTTATTAAGGTCCATGGGGCCCCAAGCACTTCAGTAGAATCAGGATGTTCCAGCAGGCTCTGCAGAAGTTAAAGTCACCAGGCTGATTTGTCCTGGTGAAGAGAAGAGAGGACGGGGTTATAAATCTTCCACTATGGAAAGAGGTTTATTTACTTTTTCAGAGGGTGGCAAACAATTGTACTTCAACTCTGCTGAGATTAGAACATGAGGAAATAAACTTGAAATATGCACATTCTGTTTATATCTAAAAAATTCCCAACAGTGCGAGTGACTAACATCTTGATAGATTCCATAGGAAGATAGCCACATATCCTTTCTGAAAACCTAGACCAGAAAGGCTTATCTCTTATCTGCTTGAAATGGTTTGGTTTTGCCTGTGTGATTGTGTTTGTCTGAAGACAAGAGCTGTGCTGACTTCTGCCATAGAGAACTTGTAACCATGACTTGATCTTTTAAAAGCAAATATTCACTGTATTTCTGGAAAGGTCAGAGGTAAGGCTTTCTATGCTGGTGTTTTACAGAATCTGAGCCAAAGAAAACAGGTATCTTTCCCAGGGTCACCCAAAATATGAATATTAGAAACAAATATATATTCTTCCAGGATCTATATTGTGTTGTATTGAAGTCTGAAATGAATTTACCCCAGCAAACTAAAAAGATGACTACATCTTTCCAAAGCTGGCTTCAGTGTTATTTTTTCTTTACTCTCTTTCATCATCTTCACTTCTCTTCAATGAACTTTTGCTACATTAGGCGTTGGACTCAGAGCTTTATATACAATTTTATCTCTTTTAATCCCTACAGCTATTATGTAACGTGGGTATTGTTATTTTTGTTTACCAGATGATGAAACTGAGGCTCAGATAAATTTTGGTGCACCTTGTCCAATTGTAGTTACCAAACTAGTAGGTGGTAGAACCAGAATTAGAATATCGGTCTTATTGAATCTGAAGTTCTTCTTTCCCAGCCACACCGGCCTGCCAGGGAGAATCTGACTCACTTATATTATGTCAAAAGGCTTGAACTACTGTTAGCAAAAATATAATTTATACATACTAACCTTTCTGAATTGCTAAAACAAGTATGATTTATGTAATTTACACGCTCCAAAAAATTGTTGAAAACCCTTTTCTGCCTGAAAAAATTATAAAACAGTGTTCAAAGCTGAAAACATTTTAATTTCTTTCCTATCCTCTTTCTAAAATAGGTTTTCTGAGTAATTGTAAAGTTGTAAGATTGATTTCAGTAGCACTCTATTTCACATCCTAACTAGCATCAACTTATGGACACCTTACTTCAAGGCCTGGATTTTGTAGTCAACGGTTTAATTCTATTTTACAATCTGAGTAAGGCAATGTCTTTTACTCCTGGCTTTTGGAATATTCCAGATTCTTTTCAAGATGGCTCTTCTACTTGGGCTTCTTCAGGTAGAGGTTTCCTCTCATGATTAAATTTATAGGCTCACTGCTTAAAAAGAGAGGCTGCAAGCTGGAACTGGCAAAAAGCACCAGAACCAAATGTAATTTCAGACAAGGTTTTTAAAGTCTTTGAATCTAGGCTTTTCATCTGCAAAGTGGAGATGATGACCCCAATACCTCCGACTTGTTGCGAGGTTTGTTATGAGAAAGTATGTGAAAAGGCAGAATAGGTGGCATTAACATCTATATAGCCGTGTGAATAGGACTTTATAGGGGTCCACGTTAAATCTAAACATTTGCAATAATGAATTGTTTCATCATTTGATTCAACTGACCTTTTCATATTCTGCTTTGTTCTATAAGAAATAGGAAGACTTCCTGGAGAAAACATGGCATCTTTGTCCCTTTGCTTTGGATTTTCTCTGCTTTGGAGCTCTACCAAAATAGAACTCATTATTTTCTCCATGAAGCCTGTTCCCCTTCTCATATTTCCTGTCCTGTTGATGATAATGTCAGACTACATCCAGTTTCAACCCCTGTCTCCTAAATGGAAATCTTAGAGCTGTTCTGTCTCTTACTCTCTCCTTCTCTCTCTCACCTTCTGCCCCTCCCCAATCCAACCAGGCTCAAATTCAGCTGATTCTGTCAGAGATGTGTTTCTTGGGTCTCCTCTACTTGCTGGCCTCACAGCCACTGTTCTATATAAGGCCTGGAACATCCCTCACTGGGACTGCTGAATCCCTTGTCAGGATAGATGGAAACATGACTTCCATCCACACCCACTGCCTACAAAGCTGTGTCCAAGAAACAGTTATACCAACAGCAATCTACCAATTTACCCAATTTTTTTTTCTGATGAATCAGGCTTCTGTTCTAAATTCCTTTATTAGGAATTTAATGAGGTGACGTGCCAGCTGAAAAGATTGCTCATGTCTGAACTAAACTAGACGTGCATCTGCTTCTGCTTCTGCTTCTGGCTTTTGGACTTGACTTGGTTTTCGGTTGGCCTTCTGGGATACAGTAGATTCACAGAGGCTGAGGACAAAGCCCAAGCCTGTTTTACCTCACTGACTATCTGGGGAATGATTTATAGAGGCCCAGGGAGAAAGAGTCCCCTAAAATATGCCTCCACGGGGGATCAAAGATGTTCCCCTCTTTGCTTCTTTCTCAGAAAGTTCCAACTCCTAACATCAACTCAGCTCTGTGTTCTTGGTCTTAATCTCTAACTGGAGCTTGGTCAACTCCTCTGGAGTAGAGTTGGGGAGAGGAGAGGGAGGCTTGGATTTTTTCCCAGAGTAGTGTTGTTACATTATGAGTCATGCAATCATTTTTGTGGGCTGTGACCAGCATTTAAAAAAAAAAAAAAGTAATGTTATAGACTGGAAAGAAATAAATCCCAACAGACTAAAAAGTAAGTATTAGAGTAGATTTCATAAGGTGAGGGTATAATCTTTTCATGAAATCTTTGTTTTAGCCACGTGTGCAGGGCAGTGTATATTAGCTTTTCTGTGTGTATATGAGTCTATGGGGTCACAATATGAAACATATTTATTATTATGGGCTTGCTCTAAAGAGTTTGGAAGTCAGCCAGGCAGAATGGCTCATGCATGTAACCCTCATACTTTGGGAGGCCGAGATGGGCATTTGCTTAGGCTCATGAGTTTGAGATCAGCCTGAGCAAGATGAAGACCCTGTCTCTACTAAAAATGAAAAACTGAGGCAAGCAGCTCACTTGAGCCCTAGAGTTCTAGGTTGCTATGAACTATGATGTCACAACACTCTATCCAGGGTGACGACATGAAACTCTGTCTCAAAAAAAAAAATAGTTTGGAAGACACTCCCTGTTAAGAATACATGAACAACATTCTCTCTGCTAGTTTTCTGTCTTTAATCTATCCTCCATCCCTCAAATTGTCCTTTGGATAGTCTTTCTACAAACCTGTGTGTTCATATAATCGCCCTGTGTGAGGAGCTTCACTGCTCCCAGGAGTATTTCGTGAACATGACATTCAAGGTCTTCGTAACCCTGCTCCACTTACTTTTCCAGCTTCATTTACCCGACATTCCTTCTTGCAAATACACTATAGCTCTACCAGAAGTGTCTTTCATCATATTTGTCTTTTAGTTTCTACTCACATTTTTTTCTTGGCCTAAAATGACATTTTCACTTCTCTACTTGTCTAAATCCAACTCATTAAAAATTGATTTGAAGCAACATTATTTTCCCCGCTAAAAATTTGGGATATTACAGAAGTTACTAACTATAAAATAAAATCACATAATCCCACAATCCAGAAATAGTATTATATCTTTAGATGTATTTTTCTAGTCTTTCCTTCAAAGCACATATACACATTATGTATATACATGCATATATATATTTAGAACCCTTCTTTTTTTTACTTAGTTTATTACAAAAATTTTGCAATGTCATTAGATATTCTTCTGAAATATATGTAATGGATGCATTATATTTTATTATATATTATTGACTATTTAAATAGTTTCTAATATTTTATCTATATAAATGATCCCTTGATATATGCCTTGAGGTAGCTGCCTGATTTTTTTCCTTTAGAATGAAATATACAATTTGAGTTCATGGAGTAAAATTATACAGTGGGTACCTAAAAATGTATTCATATGTTCTTTTTTTAAATTTCAGATTATTATGAGGGTACAAAGGATGAGGTTACAATGTTTTTGTTTGTTTGGTAAGGTCCCTGTTATAGTTTCACCCCTCACCCAGGAAGTGGGCCATATACCCTAACGCTGTGCCCACTAGGTAAGAGCACACATTTTTTTGTTTTTGAGACAGAGCCTCAAGCTGTCACCCTGGGTAGAGTGCTGTGGCATCACAGCTCACAGCAACCTCCAACTCCTGGGCTCAAGCAATTCTCCTGCTTTCACCTCCCAAGTAGCTGGGACCACAGGCACTCGCCACAACACCCAACTATTTTTTGGTTGTAGCCATCATTATTGTTTGGCGTTCCTGGGCTGGATTCGAACCCACCAGCTCAGGTGTATGTGGCACGCACCTTAGCTTGAGCCACAGGCACCAAGCCAAGAGCACACATTTTAAGACAGGAAAAACCTGCGTCAAAATTGTAACAACTCAAGTCACATTTGACTTCTGCAATTACAAGTTTACAAAATACAACATACAAAGTAACAAACAGTGGTATACATTGAGCATTACAATTTTAATGCAGTTTTTTTGTATTATTAACAATTTAAGGCCTTTGAGATATATATACATAATTGATCTCTTATAATAACTGTCCAGAATATCCCCATTTGTGCCAACACGAGATATTACCATTTACAAAATGTTTGCCAATCTGATAGATGAAAAGAAATAGTTTGCATTGCTTTAATTGGTATTTTTTGAGTATTAGTAGATTAATAATTTTTTCATGCTTTTTGAGTCATTTATAGTTCATTTTGAGGAAATGGCTTGTCCATCACCTTTGTCCATTTTTTTATTGGGGAGTTTGTTTTTTCCTGTGGCTTTCTTTTGTCCTCATTATAAATCCTGCTTATTCTTTAAAGATCAATTTGAAGCACATTCTCCACGGAAATTTCTTCTAGTTTTTTAGTTTGTATCTTTGCTTTTCCAATACCACATTATTTGTACCTCTATCTAGACACCAGTTTGGTCTGCCATGTTGGGTGTTATCTTAATTATATTTATAAGATATTTGAAGGTAGAAAGCTGTTCTTACTTGGTTTGGTGTCTCCCTCCAGCAAAAGGCATTTAGACACTCACTCTGTTGTTGATGGTCTTTGTCAAACTAGAGGGCAGAGAGCCTTCTCTTTTCAGTGTGAAATTTGAGAACTATGCTTTTGGAATATTCCATCTGAGGCTGTACTCACATATATTTAGGAAGATTCACTGAGCACAGAATGCATTCTTCTTGGGGTTCCAGGGGGAAGGAGAGAACAGTGGCCTCTCTGAAGTTGGCTTGACTGTGCTTCCTACTTCCACTTAAAATAATTTCACCAGCACTAGAGGCATTGCTCCCTGGCCTATATGAATTTCTTTTTCTTCTTTCCTTCAATATCATGATGTTCTGCCTTAATACACTTTTAAGACATTAGAGAGTATTTAAATTACATTTTTAAATTGGTCAGAGGTTAGCGTCATAAAATGCAGTTGCTGCAGAGAGCTGCAGAGATCATCTCATTTCAAACCTTAGATCCTCCACCAGCCTCTACTCCTATGAGTTCCCTCATTTAAGACGACATTGTTCTCTCAGAAAGAGTAAAACACAGGCCCAGCATCAGGGACGAGTCTCCCTTTCTACTCATCATCGTGCTGAATGTCCCTCTGAGCACCTTTCCTGGGGAAGAGCGTGGGTTTGAATCCTCAGTAAAGCAGGGCCAAACACAGGGGTTACTCCAAGGCCACCCAGAGTAACAACCAACCTGCCTGCTAGGAGAGGCATAACTGCCATATACGAGTGGGTTTTCGTCTGCTTCTGGTTATTATAGTTGCTCCCAGGTTTTTAACAAGTTCTCTGAAGGAACATTTATTGAGTCTCTTATATGCTATGGTGTGCTAGGAACTTTGCAGGTACTATATCATTATTGCATCCAATTGTTCCCATTTTATGTTCGAGGAAATGTTACAGTAGCTAAACTATTAGGGTCATATAGCTCAAAAATTAGGGTGCTGAGAACTTGAGCCCAGGTTTTCCTTGTCTAGAGCTCCTGTTATTTTCACCACGCCAGGTTTCAATGCAAAAAGGTTGATGTTGGTTACCGAAATCCTGTGTGCATCCTCTTGGTAATGCAACCATTCAGTTTTAGAGGAGGGAGAGAGAAGAGTTGTTTTAAGATACGTTTATGTCGAAAACTATAGGTGTTCAGAAGAAACACTGAATTAGTGTTTGTAGGGATGGTATGAAACATTAGGAACACGGGGATGATAACAAATATTTATCAGCTGAAAGAGAATGATATTTTATTTGAATCAAGGATATGTTTGATTTAATGAGGAAGTGAGACTTAGGTTCCACAATACCAGAAGATGTTGCCATAGAGCAGTGATGACCGCAGACTTTGGAGACAATCAGAACTGGATTTAAATCCTAGTTTTGCCATGATTACTTCATCAATCTGCATCTAAGTTTACTCACCTGTAAAAAGGGCGAATGATACCTCTTGGGCATTGAATGAGATAACAGATTCATTCATTCAGCTATTCATTCCTTTGACAGAAGTAATTTTGAATATTTATAATTTGCATGATGCTGGAGACATGGCCATGAATGAAACACATACATGATTCCTGCCCTAAGAGAACTGATAGGCTTGTGGTTAAGCATCAAGTATTTTTCCTGGTGTCAGGCACATGATAAGCAGTAAGTGACAGAGGTTATTATTATATTATTGTCGTTACTTTGTGAGTGTGCATTTCTACAACTGCTTGTAATTTTGACACATCTTACATTTAATAATAGGTGTGAGACCTAGTTAACATTTTCCTATATTGCCATTTCTAATTAAAGGATAGTGTCATAAGGTAACAAGCAATTATTGTTAACAAAGGGAGTACTGTGTAATCAGAACCTTGCTTCAAGAACGTAGAGTTTCTTCTCTGCTCCTTACTTGACTACTATTCTGTCTTTAGCCACATGAAACACTCAGAACAGCATCTGGCACAATGAATATCTATCTATTAGTTGAAAAAAAGAATGTATAGCTGAAGAAGGACTGCACAAACTTGGAAGACAATATCTGGTTGGTGCCGTCTAGTTATAAATGATACCCTAAGAGTCTCCATGTAAGAACCCTGAGACTTTTTGTAAACCCAAGCATCTTAAACTGTGGGGAAATCCAAGGTAGGAGAGTCTAAGCAAAAGAGTTATTTTGAAGGTGACTAGACTATGCTGGAGGAAGAACAAATCAAAAGGCTGAATAGGCAATAATCATCTCCCACAAAGGAAGGACTCTAGGCTGACGGAATTAAATGTTGCAATAGTCATTCAGATATTTTTCCACACAATGTACATTTTACAATGAGTGCCTTTAAATGTAATCGTTTGAGTTAGTGTTTTGTAATAATTCACTATGTTTTGAGATTCATATGTTAGAATTTAATGCTTCATTCGATGGAAATAACTTTTACCTCCACTCAGTGCACATCCCTGAAGATCTTTAGGAATGGAAAGAGCACCTGGCATGGAGCTTTGGAAGGCTTTCTGCTATATCAGATCCACATTCATAGAGATAAATTTGTTTATGTGGTTCAGAGCCCATTTCAATAAATACCTGCTTGCCAAAGATGAAAAAGCTCCAGGTTATAATCCATTCATTTTATAAGATCTGCTCATTTAATGTTATATTCATCAACTCATACTATAAAAAAGTAGCATAACAACAATAGACTTTTATGGAACTTAAGATTATGGAATTTGACCCCCACATTATTGAACTCTGATTTACCAGTATAATTTCTAGACCATCTGGAGAAATCTTCTGTTCTTAATAATCTTTGCACAAACATTAGTGGTTATTTAATTTCAATATTTTTATATTGTAACTCAAACTCATTACTACCATAAGGCAGTTAATGCGATCAGTATGAGCACATTTTTACCTTGAAAGACATAATCATAATAATTTTAACAGGTAGGCCAAGTCAAGTGATATTGATAATGAAGTCAAAAGGACTTAGAGCTTTTACTCTTCACCCGCCACCTCCTTTCTCCTCCAACACCCGCTATCATTTTAGATAAACAATGCAAGTTACAAGTAAAATACTCATTTTGCTGGAAGATTCGGGGAATTAATATTTGACCCATAAATTCCAACCTATGTCAGCTACTGTTTTTCCTCTGTTCTCTTCTAAGAGAAATATGCATGCATTCCCTATGTAGTGAATGTAAATCAGAGGCCGATGCATCAGAGATGAACATTACCTTTCAAAGTCTATCTATACACAAATGCTCATGTATCTCGAGCCATAATTGTATGCATGTGTGCACGATGATTGCACACAGGGTGTAAGAACGTCGTGATGGTGGGTGAGCACTTAGGAAAATAGAAATCAGTCAGCGCTAGTTTAAGCCAGACATGGTGTGGGCAGGTAATATAAAAGCTTCTTTCTGCAGACCTCCTAAGTTGTCTATAGCATCCCAATTCTGAGCTGAAACCTTCATTGCTATTCTAGTCATAGAATTCAAAGACGGGAAACACCTATTAGGTTACTCAGTTTATCCCCCGAGGGCCTGCGCTAAAGATTACCCTGATAGCATATTTTATTCTTTCTTCTACTTCTTCAGTATTTGGTCCACCCTCGTTTTAAAATGTCTGTGCTGACAGAGTTCCGGCTTATTGTCTTAGCTAAGTATATTCACCTTGATTTCTTTACACTCCTTCAACACTCAGATACATTTTATAGTTCACAAATACCATTGTGTGCTTATAATCAGATCTAGGAAAATGACTTTTTCCCATTTATGGTATTAATCATCTGCTCATGGATCATAGCCTTCAAAACAATTCGGGGGGTAATAATGACAATAGCTTTGATGCATTTGTTTTTTGCCTCTATGGATAACAGTATGTATGCGTGTACATCACTGGCCACTAATTTCTTTCTCAGATTGCTCATCAACAAAGGCTCAAGAAGAAACAAGCAGATCATCTGGGTTATGTAAAACTCTGCATACTAAACAAGCCACAAAGTAGGATTGCTGTAAATCTCATTATTGGAGCAAGTGGGGTATGGTAAGGAGACCTTGATCCAGTACAAATGAAGACATCTGGACTTTTAAGAGCAAATCTAAGTTGCTGGTCCTTCTTAAACCGGAAGCCCAATTGGATATACCAAAGCTGATAATGAGGCACTTAGGATGTTTCAGAAATTTTTCCTAAGCATTTTGTATATGTTAACACTGATCCGAACAGCTTCTAGGGATTCATTCCAAATAACCCTCATTTTGCTAAGAAAACCAAGGCACAGTTTCACTTGCCCCCATCTTAGGACTGGTCAGGAATCTGGTAGACTGGCTTCAAACAAAGGTTAGTTATTTTTTTTTTAAGTTCTCTCTAATGGCGTGGAGGGAGGTTGTCCATCTCACCTTCTTCTCAGCCACTTATCTACCATCCTAAAAGTTATTATTTTTCTAAGTGACTGACCTTTGATCTCCACATGAAGGGCATATGTATGTGATAAAGAAATTTTGGGCTATGAAGATAAGTCCTTGTGGAATCAGGTTGAGACAGACCAACTTCTTCTTTTTGTACAGCATGTTATGTGGATAGGCATTGCAGGATAGCCTCCAACATTAAAAGAGATTTTATTCCCAAAGTTTGTTGCAATTTGAATCTTGGAGCATGTTTTCTTTTAAAAACTCTGTTATAAATAATAGGTCACTGAGTGCACACACTACACAAAAACAATAGTGTACACACTGTTTTTAAGCCATAAGGTATCCAAACTGTAGCAGAGGCCTTGGTTGATTTGCCTGCCATAAAGAAATCCTACTATTAATCTAGCTTAACTTGTTCAATTTATAGCTCTGAAAGGAGAAGAACTGAGTGCCACAAGTTCTATTGGCTTATGATAATTGGAGGAATTTTGGAGACCTTATCATTGGCTGGCTGGTAAGTCAATCAGATGCTCTCTCTAGAATCTGAAATGAGTCACAAAGACCAACGATGCTGGCTACTGACACTCATGAAGAGTTAGGGACTGGGCCCATGCTGTGGCTATGTTGCATCTAGGGCAGGAAGGACCAGGCTGGTATGTAGGAAAAGGAGAATGAAGTAGATGGACAGCACAGAAAGAAACCACGTGGTGCTGAGAGTTAGAGAGAATGAGTAGGTGCCCGACCACTTCCCAGGTCACAAGAGGCCTGGCTGTTGTACTCTACAATTGGACCTCATAAGAACCTTGTGCGTTATTTCAGTAAATCCTTCTTTATTTAAACTAGTTTAAGTGAGTTTCTGTTATGACCGATAAAATAATTCCTGGCCAAAATAACGTTCTCAGACCAGACCCCTTCTGAATTCTACCTTTCCCATTCTGATGGCCGTCTGTGATATCTAGGGGCTCTGATATCTAGATCTGACGGTATTAATGAGGTGCCTTGAGTTGGGAAAAAAGGAAAATGGAAGCCTGGTTGTGATTATTGTCTATTTTTGTTGACTTTCAATCCATAAGGTGTTGCTGTCATCTCTTCAGGGTCCATCACTTTTCTCTTATTTCCACGGTTCCTATCTTGAATGCCCTTTTGTTCCTCTCTACTTATATAAAGTTTATTCTTCCTTCATTGTATCTCAAGATGAGTCATGAAGAGTTATAGTGTTTTATGGCAGGAAGGGGGCAAAGCCACCTAGTTTAAAGTCTCAAAGAGATTGCCAAGATCACTCAACTAGAAAGTAGGGCTGCCAGGACTTGAACAAAGGTTCTGACTTTGGTGTCAGTGTGTTTGCCATTAGACAACTCTGCCTGTAGCCCATAGGGCCTTATCTTCTTGGTGCATCAGAGTGGGCTCCTCAGAATGTAGTATTTATTTATAATATGCATTCTTCTGACTTACACATTTGGCCCTTGTGTTACTTTTATTTATCTTAGGAGAATATAGGCTTATTGAGAGCAGAAATGGACCTTTCTTTTATTATAGTTCCTCCTAGCACTTCATACAATGCTTGGCATATAAGTGCTTAGCACCTTTCTTCTGATTCCTTAAGGCAGCAGTCCCCAAATCTTTTTGACACAAGGGACTGGTTTCATGGAAGGCAGTTTTTCCACCGGGAGGGGGCTTTGGATTCTCATAAGGAGTGCACCACCTAGATGGCTCACATGTGTGATCACAGTAGTGTTCACACTCCCGTGAGAACCTAATGCCACCACTGATGTGACAGGAGACAGAGCTCCGGCAGTGATGCGAGTGATGGGGAGCAGCTGTAATCACGCATGAAGCTTTGCTCCTTTGTCTGCTGCTCACCTCTTGCTGTGCAGCCCAGTTCGTAACAGGCCATAGCCCTGTACCAGTCCACAGCCTAGGGGTTGGGGATCTCACCCTTAAGTGATTGAAAATCTCTCTTGAAGATGAACAAATAAGCTCAGAGGTTTTCAGAGATGGTATCTACAAAAGATAAGAGATGTTTCCAACACAGGTAAGTCCCATGAGAATAATTTTATTTTTACAACCACTGCCAGAGAATTTTGCTGGGAAGCATAGGGATCTGTCCTTTAACTCATTATGAGTGGGGCTCAGATCCTGAGGCCAGAAACTTCATTAACTGCACAAGTTAGGTGATCATCAGGAGAGGACAAGCACAGAGTTGGGGGCTATATGGCCTTAGTCATTCCCATGTGGATGTGGTGGACTAGACTGGAGTAGACGAGATGGGTCGTGAATTAACTTGTTTATTTCTAGTGGTGATCATATGCCTTTCAGAACAGTGTCCTGGTGGTCCTCCTCTCAGATTTCATCCTTTGTAGGGAGAATGATCTCGCTGATCTTGAAAATGTCTTCTTGCTTTCCGATTTTCCTGGTGACCACCATCTTTAGGGTCCCAGATTTCATTGTTTACACCTGTTTCTTACCACATTCTGGCCATGTTTGGGGCCGCATAGATGTGACATTCAGATTAGATCATGGAGGCCAGCAAGTGGTAGTTTGGGGTCTTAGATTCATGAAGTGAGTTTATCTTTTTTTGTTTGTTTGTTTGTTTTTTAATCTTTTTTTTTTATTGAATGGTAACTATGTACATTAATGCACTTCTGGGGTACAATGTGGGGTTTTCACATGCAATCCAAAATACTTCCATCAAACTGGTCAACACAGCCTTCATGTCATTTTCTCAGTTATTGTTTTAAAACGTTCACATTCTACTCTTAGAAAGATTCACTTGTACCCCTATAAGGCAAGTTTATCTTTACTAAGCTCACAAAACTGTGACTTTCTATGAGATTATGTCTCAGAGTGACCTCTTTACTGTTCACTTGGATATATTCAATTGGTATTCCCGAGTTTCAGAAGAACCAGCAACTCAGATGTGCTGTCAGTGTTCAGATAGCTTCAGCTGTACTGGGTCAAGTTCACCTTGCTGTATCCTATTTGTATTAATAGTGAAACTCAGAGAAATCTTAACAATCTGAACAACTTTGTGGCTTGTTCAGCCCAGAGTTTTGTATAACTCAGGGGGTCTGCTTATCATTTCTTCCACCTCTGTTGCTGAGACATTTGAGGAAAAAATTGATGATTCATGAGCTGCACACACATGTATACACAGAAACAAAAACTGCAACAATAAAATATTAACAGGGGATAGGATTAAAGTGAGCTTTCTCCTCTAAATTTAATAAAATGAATATATATTACTTTACAGTCAAGGAAGCAATAGATAGATATTTTCAAGTGTAAAATCAAGAACAGTGTTGAAATTTAGAGAGCTATCATATTTATATCTAAGATGCATTCACAATGTTCTTAATTTTTGTTTTTAGATTAGAAAAGCACCCTTTGGGAAAATATAAGCTAGAAAGGAAAAAATATATAAAATCCTTCTCAATGCTTGATTCACCCAGTAAATTGTGCTGTGTACACTGGCATCAGTATAACTTTGCATATTAATTTCCCCATGACCTTTAGTGTCCAAGATACTCAAAGGGAGATGCTGGTACTTAAAATTGTAAGTAAAGCGCTCTTACAATTTTAGCTGAAGTATTTGCTGTGTGATTATCAGCAAGACATTTAACCTTTCTGAAATTCGGTTTCCTCATCAGCATAGTGTAATGTAGTGTAAATGCCAACTTAGATAATAACATAACATTCCTTTTAAAGTGTGAAGCATTTCATATATCTAGGAATAATAGTAATTATTGTTATTTACCCTAAAGTTCATAGACATCCCTATAAAGCTTTCGTTCCATTGTGGGCAGGGACCGAGACTCTCTTCTAGAATAAGCAATGCCCAGATTCATTTATCTGTGACTACAACAGGAAAAGTCACGTCACTGTGCCTTTGCCTATGTTTTCCTTCCACTGGGAATCCCTTCCACCCCCCATCCTGCCTTTTCAGATAGGCATATCTCTGCTCATCTTTCAAGGTCCAGCTCAGAAGTCCACCACCTCCATGAAGCTTTCTCTGATAACACTTCAGGAACTGTGAATTGTTCCACTGTCCGCGTCGATCTCCGTTATAAAATTCCTTTACACTGTATTCTAATTAGTCATTGACATATCTGTCTTTTTAACCATATCATTGTTTCTTGACTGTTGTGTTAAGACTGACAGATACGTCGTGAACCCTTTCCTGGTATACTGCAGAGATTTGATCTGTGTAAGGTTTATTTTTGCCATGACTGATTACATACATTCATTACAGTGATTTCTGTCAGAAGGTACATTGAGTGGAGCAAGTTATGCAATATGGTCTTAAACGGATTATTTGCTGCAAGGAGAAGTAAGAATTGTCGATAGCAGTCCAGGAGTGAATAAAGATCAGAAATTTATGTCAAGCCACAGTTCAATCCCAACAGTGAGACAATGCTTTTGTGACTGAGAAAACCTAAACCCTTCAAATTTATAAATATATCACAAACACAAAAAATTGGTATTGAGATCCTTGAGGGTAGGCATTAGTATTAGAATGAAAATAAAGAAAGAATATATAAGAATGAGAGCAAGTAGATTTTAAAAGGTAATTAATTGGTCAAGTAAGTTTTTGTTAAAAAAAAGTGGAACAAAGTCTGCCACTTTCCTGCTGTGAAGTAAAAAGATTTTTGGTATTGTCAATGGTCAAGAATTTCTGGAAACTTAAGAAAATGAGTTCAATTAATTTTGTGGTTATGATCTTAGACTTTGGAATCACATGGATCCTTGTTGAATCCCAATCTTATTATTTATTATCAGTGTGATTTGATTGCTTAATGTCTCCGAGCCCGTTCTCTTGTCTTTACATGAAGCTGATAGAATGTATCAGTCAAGATGGTTTTGACTAAAAGCAGCAGATGTTCTGATAATAGGGTAATTGATTATTTCGCAAAGCAAGACACTCAGAGGCACAGTGGATTCCAGGGCTGTGGGAGAGTCCATGACCTGGCGATGCTCTTTTCGTCTTCCAGTATTACCACTTTTAGCATTGACTTCTTTCAGAGAGAAAATAGATGCCCCATAATACAGCATCTCTTGCTCAGGAATGAAGAAAATTTGATCTGAAAACCACTGAATTAGCAGCTTATTCCTGAAGTTATGACTAGTAGTGACTTATCACGGAATTATCATGATTGGTCTGCTAATGTTCTCTGTCTCTGTTGACCAATTTTCTTCTAAGAAGTCAATCTTTTCCTAAGACCAATCATCTCAGGAGAAATAAATGATGAAGAGTCAATCGTGGCCACTGGAATCAAAATTTTATTCTTTAATTTTTTAAGAAAACTGTTTGTTGGAGGCCAAGGCAGTTGGATTGCTTGAGCTCAGGGGTTCAAGACCAACCTGAGCAAGAGTGAGATCCCATCTCTCAAAATAGCCGGGTGTTGTGGTGGGCACGTATAGTCCCAGCTACTTGGGAGGCTGAGGCAAGAGAATCACTTGAGCCCAAGAGTTTGAGGTTGCTGTGAGCCATGATGCCATAGCACTCTACCAAGGGTGACAGAGTGAGACTGTCCAAAAAAAAAAAAAAAAAAAAAGGAAAAAAAAGAAAAGAAAAGAAAACTGTTTATAAAACTCTGAGCTCATTCCCTAGAATATGGTAAACACAGAGTAACTAATCATATCAAGCAGGTACTAATTCAGATCTAAAAAGTCCACCTCAAATTTCTGATTTATAAATTTTCTGCACCTTTCTTCTTTTATTTAACAATCATTCTTTTCTTAATTCCTTTTCTCACCTATGGTCAGGATTTGTCAGATGTATGTCTCACATTCCAGTGCATTTAACAGTAGGTATCTTAATGCACTGAGTCTTTTTGCCTGCCTGTTTGTATTTTTAAAATGTTGGACCATACAATTTGCTTTTAGCCTGAGAAGTATGGATGCTGAGGATGGAAGGAAACAATTTCCTATGCATCAGACCCTGGGTTAGGTGCTTTCATGTAGTATTTGGCTGAAGGAAACCTGGCTTATCTCCCCCACCCAGAAGCAGATTAACTTTATGCAGACGATCATCTCTTTGGGGTCTCAGTTGCCTCTTCTGTACAGTAAGGATGATCTAGTGATCCTGGAAGGTATGAAAGCCTTCTTAAACAGTTTAGCTCTATGAAGATATTAATCTACCTGCTAGCTTTCTAAATATAACATATGTATAAGCATGATAGTCAGACAGACATAGCCCCATGCTTAAGGGGTTGGGGGTGCACAATGCAATGACTTGATCTGGGAGCAGCTTCTCATGTTTAAAGAAAAAATGTTTCTTCTTGTTCCCCTTCTGTAAGTTCTGAAGAAATGTCTCATGACTTCAGTGGAGTCTCCTGGTTTTCATAAAAATGTCTCTGACTGAACAAGAACAAGGTGGATTGGTTTGTTCAGTCTATGGATCTGTGTGAAGCATTTCCCATTTCACAAACGAGAAGTCAAGTCATCTGCTTTTCTGTGCAACTATGGACAAAATGCCACAAACATCTATACATTCAGTAAATTAGTGAAATGCATTCAACAAAGAGCATCACTTTTTTTGAAAAAAAATTATTTTCTACTTTTGTTTTTTAATTGACTTATAATAGTTATACATATTTATGGAGTCCATAGTGTTGTTTCAATATATATAACGCACAGGGATCAGATCAGGGTAACTAGCATATCTATCATCTCTAAAACATTTATCATTTCTTTGTGTTCAGATTATTCAGTATCCTCTTTCCAGCTATTTGAAACTATAAAATATACTATTGCTATCTATAGCTATCTTCCAGCGCTGTAAAACTCTAGAACTTATTCCTCCTGTCTAGCTATGATTTTGTGTCCTTTAACAAATCTCTCCCTGTTCTCCTCTACTCCCTTCTTAGCCTCTAGTATCCTTTATTGTACTTTTTACTTCTATGAAATCAGTATTTTTTAGCTTCCACATGTGAGTGAGAGTAAGCAGTGTTTAATTTTATATTTTTGGCTTATTTCACTTAACAAAACTCAGTTCCAGTTCCATCTTTGTTACCTTGAATAACAGGATTTTATTCTTTTTTTATGGCTGAAGAGCATATTCCCTTGTGGATGTGTCCTACATTTTGTTTATCCCTTCATCTCCTGTTGGATACCTAGGTTAATTCCATATCTTGGTGAATGTGAATCGTGCTGCAAAAAATATGGGGGTGCATGTGTCTTTGATATAATGTTTTCCTTTCCTTTAGATAAATGCCCAACAGTGTAGTTTCTGAGTCATGTGGTAGTTCTGTCTGCTTTTTTTTTTTGAGGAACCTCCATGCTATTCCGCATAAGAATTCTAGTCAATATTTATTATTTTTTGTTTATTTTTCTAGGTTCAAAAACTCCATCAGTTAGCTTTGTCTTTCAAAGAATGAGAACTACTATTCTTTAGGAAGTAGCAGCAAATAAAGTAACTCTTAGGGATGGTCCTTGGCCTAACCTGAAACTGAAACAGGCACTGCACATGGCTTTATTTAGGAACCTAGAGTTGAACATGGGAGGGAGTCCTAGCACATTCCTCCAAGTTGTAGAAACTGGTTGATGTTTCCTGACAAGGCCTCTTGCCAATCTAACCTCTCTGAGCTAAACTATTTTAACTCTGGTCTTAGGATGTTATATCTCCTGGCAATACATCTTTCCCTAAATAAAAACAGATCTCCCAGATGGTCTTGTTCACTCTTTCCTTCTATTGATCAAGTTTCTTACCTATCCTCATCACTCCCAACTGAGTCCCACTACTTTTGTTTTTAAATTCTTTTATTTCAACCTCATTATTTTATTGCTTTCTTTTTGTCTTTTTAAGATGATGATTATGTTATCATTGTCCAATATGGGAAGCCACAAGCCACATGTGCTTACTTAATTTGCATCAATTAGAATCGAAAAAAATAATAAATTCGGTTGCTCATCGGTAGCACTAGCCACATTTCAAGTGCTTATTAACCCCATGTGGTTAATACTCACCATAGTGATTAGATGTAGAAGATCATATTATCACAGAAATTTGTATAGACGGTGCTTATCTAGGTATTCAATTTGTCTACATCCTTAAGCGTTTTTTCCACTTTCAGTTAATTTCTATCAGTTTTTAACCCTTATGCCTCAAAGACACATGTCTGAAATGAAAGCGTATCTTTGCCAGTCTTTCACATATGAGAAACACATGTTCTTCTTCCCCCTTGGACAGACATACTCAGTGCAGAGTCCCTGTAATATTTTCAGCACATTAAACACAAGAACATCTTTCATTCTCAAAAATAGAATTTCAGGCTGTGCACGGTGGCTCACACCTAATCCTAGCACTCTGGGAGGTGGAGGTAGTGGATTGCTTGAGCTCAGGAGTTCAAGACCAGCCTGAGTGAGAACAAAACTCCCAACTTTACCAAAAGTAAAAATAAAATTAGCTGAGTGTGTTGGTGCATGCCTCTAGTTCCAGCTACTGGGGAGACTGAGGCAAGAGGATTTCTTGAGCCCAGTGAGTTTCCTGTGAGCTACAATGATGCCACAGCACTCTACCCAGGGCAATGAAGTAAGACTGTCTCAAAATCAACCAACAAACAAAAAACCATGGAATTTCATAGAAATTGTGAAGACATGCAGTTCCTCATGTTTTGGGTAGTCAACAACACAATTACCAAAGGGAAACTTTGTCATCAAGAGAGGCCGACCTCAGCAGAGAACTACCTGCAAAGTAACCACATTCAACTTTCAAATCAATGAGGTTCAGTTGGTGGGCTGTGGTACAATGGTGTGCTATAAAGAATTTTTAAAGATCATTAATTAAATTGTTTTCAAAAGAAGTTCAAGCACAGTAAGTATATTCTTTCTTCTTTTTTTTTTTTTTACTTTTTGGGGGATCAATTTAAGCGCGCCATGGAAGTTTAAATATACGTTCAAGTGTGTTGCAAGATAAAAAGGTTGAAAAACACTGTTTTAAATTTTATTTCTCTTGCCTTCTTGCCTTTTAGTCCTTGCTGGCTCTGATCTTGACTTTCTCCTCAAGTTGATTCTTGCCTTGTGTCTTTTTCAATCCTTTGATTATTGTTGGCATCTTTCTCAGGAGTCAGATCCTGATCTCAGCCCATTTTCTACTTCACCTCCATGCCTGCCTTACTAAGGCTGAGGACTCATCTGCATTGTTGCCAACATGCAATCTCTCCCTGGGCTCACATTTCGCTTTGTCCTTGAATCTTGAGGAGACTCTGCCCATTTCTCCGTTAGCGAGCATGACTTTTGCCATTTGCTTTGCACTTGGCTTGGAAAGCGTGAAAAGAAGAAAAGAAGAAAAATTTTTACCTTCAAAGAGTTTACACATCAGATGGGGATACAAAAGATGGGCAAGAAAGCAGACCAGATGATTTGTAGAGTACTGGACGAATAATGTCGGTGCAAGGGCTATTTGGGTTAAGAAAGGATTTGGACTGTTTCATCAAAGAGGTAGAACCTGGCTAGGTGGGGCATTCTGGACAACATTTGGGCTGTCCAGGGGAGGGCATCTCAGCTGATAAACTGGGGCAGACCATATGAGGCAAGAATTTGGACTTGCTTTACCTCCACATGATTACTCAGGTTATTCACTTTTCTTCTTCATTTTTTATCAGCAGTTATATCCACATCTGGGCCCAGGGTGTCATCATTCTTCATTTTGACATTTTCTTATAAGTGGTTTTTCTTGGCTGTCCATAGTACTGATTCTTATCACAGAAACTTAAGATTCATTTACTTTTTATTTTTATTTTTTGGCCATAGATGAAGACGTACAGATACTTCGTCCCAAGCATTGAGTTTAAGTCTCTGGCCAACTGTGCCCACATCTTCCACAAAGATGGAAAAAAAAAAGAAAAATTGCGTGTTAGATTTTTTTTCTGGGGGCTTCTGAGATCTTCATTGTTTGAAGCATTTCTGATGAGCTCATTTTTTAAATGTCTTATTCTTGGGTGTAGACAGGTATCAAGGATTTATAAATTTTATCTTTCTGATGGAGAATCAGAATTTCCAGGGTGGAAAATGAAGAGCTCCAGGTGCCAGCTCCCCTGTGGGTGGGGCTGTTCTATTTCTGTATATCCCCAGCACCTATTGTGGTTCCTGGAACATACCTGGTTCTCAGTAAGTGTTTTCTGGGTATACGTTTAATCAATGCCTCCGGGAGAAAAAAAAAAAAAAACCCAAAAACAAACAGCAATAATGCGAGGTGTGAGCAGAGTTCAGCTCAGCTGAGCGTGCAGAATTTCATCCTTTCACAGTCATTTCAAGTTCTTTTACTTGCTTGTAAGTGCCTGGTGTTTAAGGTGATGGTCTCTTTGAAGATTTGCATGTCACCCACCTCTGCCTGTTGTGCACTTATTCATTTGTGATTTCATAGCACTTTTGTCCTTGAAGGCACCGCACACATATTTTAGTGGCCTCTTTGTAGTTCTGTCTCTGCCTCTAGGTATTGAACTTTTGGGGGAAAATAACTTGTTCGATTTTATAAGTCCAACACTTGGCCCACTACCTGGCACGTAGTAGGCACTAAATAATTTTTTTTTGAGATGGAGTCTTGCTCTGTTGCCCAGGCTAGAGTGCCGTGGCAGCAGCCCAGCTCACAGAAACCTTAAACTCCCAGGTTCAGGAATTCACCTGCCTCAGCCTCGCTGGCAGCTTGGACTACAGGTTTCCCCTGCCCACAACAGCTTGCTAGGTTTTTCTATTTTTAATACAGATAGGGTCTCACTTTTGCTTAGGCTGGTCTCAAAGTCCTGAGCTCAAGGAATCCTCCCGCCTCAGCCTCCCAGAGCACTAGGATTACAGGTGTGAATGAACAAATGAAGGTCATACATATGAGGTCAGACAATTTAAGTTCCCAAACTCATCCTAGAAAAAGTGCTACTTACCTCACTGGTGAATATCACAGTGGTCACCAGATGGCCAAGGGGGGTACTTTGAAGGTGACTGCAGTGACACTCAGCCATGAGGTACGCAGCACTTTTCTTAGCCTGGGTTCCTGAACTTACTGGTTTCACCTTGTATGTCATCATGGGTCCTGCTGGTGCTCCACACACATCCCTGGGGACTCCATCCTAAGCTGTAGCTCCTGCATGTTTTGCTCCAGTACACCAGTGATCTCCTTGAGAGGATTACCTTAGAGCTGTTGGACAATTTTTGCTTAGATTTGCCAAGAGCCAAAGTGCTTGGTGGTTTACATCCCTTGGGGACCTCCTGGAGCCAGTGGCTTACTGATGCAAGAGTTACGAAATCCCAGCTGCCTTGCCTCCATATGGACCAAACCTCAGCATTATTTATCCTTCAGAGATCTCTACAGCTGTAGGTTGAGGCTATCACTTTACCTGATCTTGCACCATGCCTGACTTCTTCCTTTTTCCTATTTTGATTTCCCAACTCTTACCAATTTCTCCGGAGAACACTTCTTTAATAAGTCACCCATGCTCCAACCTTCATCCTAGGTTCTGCTTCTGGGGAACCCCAGTGAAGACCTCTGATGATTCTCAGTGCTAGAATTATACACGCAAGGTTTGGGGTTTGTTTTTGCCATTGATGCTGAAATAATGAAAAGGTTCTAAATAGCTAGGAAAACTCCAAGAAGCTTTGACGATAGAGTCTCTGTAATAATTTTCCAGTCCCATTTTTATGACGTAAAATACCTTTCACATATTTCACATGTTCATTGATAAATATATTGATAGAGAGGATTAGCTTTCTTCCTAACAAAAAGAATTGTGCATTTTAAAGAAAATAATAATAAAAAAACCCAGGAAGCCAGCCCTGATGTTAAATCAGACCACTCATATATTAGAGCTGATGAGATGGGACCCTACGGTATGAGTCACAGAGAAAGCACAGCTGGAATGAAGCAAGACATTCCAGCACATTCAGGAATGCCACTAATTTATTTCTGAGTACTTGGGAAAATGTAGTGGAGTGTGTAACACATGCCTCTTTCTTTGCTATTTCCCATTTCACGTCTTGCTTTCTCCATTTCTGTGTCTTTCCGGATCTGTTTCTCTCACTGTCCCAAAATAGCCAGTCAAATGTCCTTCCTTCTTCTGATGAGCTTAGGTGCAGAAGAACCTGAGGTGCTCACGGAAGGAGCAACAGCTGAAAAATGTGGCTTCCTTAATGGCTGTGTACATTTTCCGAAAAGGGTAGATCACTGACGTTTTAAAGGGATCATAAATATATCATTAATGAAACTGGAAGCCATCATTTCAGCAGCCAGATTAGTGTCAGGAGTTGACACTGTTCCTAGCGGAGGGAAGAGCACGAAAATAAAATTACCCAAATCCAAATATCTTCACGCTGCACAGGCATTGAGTGAATAAATGACACTTGGGGAAACACACACATCAATATCTTTTAAGCATAAACTGTCCCCTCTGAAACCCTTGGGCTGGTGACAACTTGACACACAGAAGACATAACTCTGCATAGGCTATTTAACCAAGGAAAGATGATTGTCAGTTTCCCCAGTTTTCTTCTGTTAATAGTCTATAAACATGGATGTCCCTATTAGGTGCGGCTCCTTTTCTTTATTTGAAATCACCATTAAATTGCTCTCCAAAAATATTGTAGGGCGGCGGCAGACCTCACTGCACACTAACTTTATAAGCTCTTCCTCTCTCCCCAGAGCTTTCGTATGCTTAGCTGCCTGTCCTCTGGCTCCGAGTGTGTAATCAGGCCCAGTCTCCCGCTGAGCGCCATCAGGAAAATGGCAGCTCTCACAGAGAGACAGCAGAGCCATTCACAGTCATGGAGCTATTGAAACATTGACAGATATGACAGACATTTCCAAAGCTGTGCGAAGCATTAATTTTAATGTATGCTGTGTGTCCTTACTTAGTAAATATTTATTTGACTGTGAAAGATAGGAGAGGTAATCATGGCTTTCCTTCAAGTACAGTTCCTGCATGAGCCCAGCCTTCTTTCCTTGAGGGAGCTCAGGACTCAGTCCTGGAGTTTCGAAACAAAACACGGGAAAAGAAAGGATGTAAGGGGCAAGATCACTACTCTGGAGTTAAATGTTAATGTTCTTCTGTGCTTTGTTCAAAATGTTTCCTTTGGTCACACGGGCACAGCATGACCTTGTTGGTTCAGCACACAGCAAGAATTTTGTTTCCAGATTTCTAGGAAGTCTGGACTGGCAATGAGATCGTATCTCAAGATGTGTCAACCTACTTAACACTATCTCCTGTTCTAACTCCCTTACCCAAATCTGTTATAATCTTCTTAGTTAACCTCTGTAGTCACTGCCAGTCTCATCTATGCAGAGGGTCTACTTGGGGCCACCATCTTTCCAGAAGGTTAGCTGACAATTTTGCTCTTCAAATTAAATGGCTAGAGAAGTTGAAAGGGAGAAGGTTGGGTTACAATAATAATCACTATGCACCTGCAAAGGGGTAGATATTTTCACATGTGCTATCTCATTTAATCCGAACACCTTCCCATGTGTCAGGCACTATGAGCTCTGTTTCACAGAGGAGGGAACTGAGACGAACAGAGGAGAGAGCACTTTCCCCGATATCACATAAGGGCAGAATCAGGATACAGACGTGGGACTTTCAAATTCAAGGTCACGTGCTCTACTACACTGCAACAGAGGGTGTTGCATACATAAATGCACTTTGAAAACCTTAAATCTTTATAAAAATGTTAGTTACTGCTATTATGGATGGTGAAAAATGTGCTTGTTAGTTCTGTCTGGCTGGTTAGCCATCCAGGGCTTTTCTAATGAGGCAATGAACCCAACAGGGGTGAGAGGATGAGCTGCCAAGCCTTTCACATCAACTTTGTGTGCACTAATTAAACATCATGCCTGGATAAATGGCCCAGGATGGCAAAGTCCAGGGCTTCTCACAGATGGTTCCAGGAAGTCACATGGTTGGCTGAAGAGGATTTGGTCATGAGTAAGATGAAACCTCAAACCTCCTCACTAGTTCTGTGTGACCAGGTACATTTCCTTGTAGCAGTAGCAAGCCATGGGGCGAATGTCAGGTGGGCCCCCAGAAATCATTTCCCATTGGGGAGTACCTGCTAAATGTATGCTTATTTCATTTTAATATATAACAAAAGTGACATATATTGAGCTATGAGATGCTCTAAAGCAGAGGTCCTCAAACTTTTTAAACAGGGGGCCAAGTTCACTGTCCCTCAGACTGTTGGAGAGCCGGACTATGGGCCCTGGGACTAGTTGGCTGTTAAGCAGGACAGGCAGTGGTGGCAAAAACACCTGGCGGGCCGGATAAATGTCCTAGGTGGGCTGCATGTGGCCTGCGGGCCATAGTTTGAGGACGCCTGCTCTAAAGTATAAATTCGTTAGAGGTTTTTTTGTTTTTTTTTTTTCCTTTCTGAACCTATACTGTTTATCTTGGCGAGCTCTCTTAAATATCCTTTGACCTTTTGCAAACCCGTTTATTTACTAAGTTTGCTCTCAATTCTTTTTATTCAATAGAACTTCTTGGGAATTTTCCCTTGACAAAATTTTACACTGGATAGGGAGATGTACACAGTCCAATTTTAAGGAGAATACAAGTAGGTTTCAAAGGTATGCAAGATATTGGCCAGGGGTACTATGTCATTTTATCAAGGCCACTCTCGCTTAGTGTCTTAGAAGCAGCTAATTATCTACTTCAGACTTTACTAAATCTGAAGGATCCCCTATCTTTTCTGTCTGCAGGTTCTGCAAGTATGGAAAAAAAAATTTTTTTTTGGTAAGCATTTATGTGGTCAGATAATGATGACTTTTTCACATTGAGGGAATGTATGTTCTCTTGTGGAGTCCTTGCAATCAAAATCAGAAAAGAGACTCCTTCCTAAAAGTCCTGAATTTTCTAATCACCCAGTAAGAATGCACTATTTCCTGATGGTTTATATAAATATGGATCATCTATGGTCTCCAACTGATATGACTCTAGATCTATGTCCTCAATAATTCTATGCTCCTGTGTCATTAGAGCAAAGACTCAATACCTGGCAGAAGCAGACTATAATAGTAATTAGAATCCAAATTCATTTTCAGATCCAGTAATGATAGTTGGGGCAAGTCTTTATTTACTTAGAACTATGCTGAATATTTTCACATATATTATCTTATTGGTGCTTTAGAAAGAAAACTTATGAGAGTAGTACTATTTTCAATGTTTTCCACATACAGATAATAAACCCCTAGAAAATTGAATTGATTTATTCAATGTCATAGCTGGGAAGTGAAACTAGAACTTCTAAATTCCATGTCTATGTTCTTTCATTGGTTACTTGGTGTAATTGGTTCCTATTCTTCATAGGACATGGTATATTGAACAGTGAGGATACCAGTGAACCATGCTGGTCAATTTTGTCCCTCAGTCAGCTTGAGGACATCCCTAGTGGTCTGCATCCTCTTTTTTTGCCCAGCATTTAACTTGAGAAAAATGTGATGTGTTGGTTGTCTAATAATGTCCCTGTTCATAAATTCTTTATATTAAATCAAGGTAAATGGTGAAATATTATAAAAGATGATAATATTTGGTCATTTGTTTGCTTCAAATAACTGGTTTAAAGCTGATATGTGAACTGTGATCATCATAAACCCTTTAGAGACATCTTCTGCAATCAAAATTTCTAGAACAGTCATGCAAGTCATTCTGGACCTGGGACATGATAAAGGGCTTATTTGTATTTGTAGAGAAGAATCTTTCCTCTAAAACTTGAGAGGAAGACAAATTTTAAAGGGCAAAGATTCTTTGAGCCTTGATTTGTAATGGAAGCATGAGCTTCTTGGTCAACTTGTATGTAGCTACTTTCTGAAGACAAGTTTATTCTTGCATTGTGAAAAATGGGCACTTTCATCTTCCAACATTTTGTGGCCGGATAAAGTTGAGGCAAATTGTTCACAGTAAGAGATCCTGGTTTCTGTCAAGAGGTAAAAAGAATCTCTAAAGTCCAAGCAGCATTTTTCTGTTGATGAATTCCACACTATAAAGACCCTTGTTCTGCATGAGACAAGGAGGTGACAACCAGAGTTGCATTTGGGGGAATAAAAGCATACTAAAAGTTGAATAGCTGCAGCATTGTTTAAAGACATAATTTTGGAGACCATGTGATGTGGATTGAGCTTCACTTCGCTTCATTTCAGAAGAGTGAATACCAGGGAAAGTAATGCAATTCCCCAAACTTTCACTGCTCACGATTCTCTGATGACTCCCATATTCGTATCTCTTAGCTCAAAGCTTTGCAATCAACTCCAGATGCCGTTTCCAACTGCCTGCACAACAGTTCCACTAGCACGTGTTACGTACACATCCTGCTCATCCGACCAACAAAATCTACTCTGCTCCTTCTTCTCTTGTCTTTTAAAATCCTGGCTGGAGTCATTATTACATAGATTCTTCCTCCTCTCTTGTTCCTCACACTCTCTCAATCATTATGGTATGTTCATACTACCTTAGAAATATCCTTCAAATCCAATTCTTCCACTTCATTTCTCGCTCATTACCACTCCCTTGGATTTTTCTTGCCAAGATCATTGCAAACATTTCCCACTGATCTCCCTGCCTCGGGATTTGCCCCTTTCTAATTTTTCACACACTCGGCTGCCAGGATTTTTCTTCCGAAGAAAAATGTCATAATGTTGCTCCTCTGCTTAAAGACCTCCATTGTTTCCTTCTTGCCTGAGGGATAAAGTTCAAACTTGTTCATATGGTTTACAAGGCCTTTCACAACCTGAACCCAATTTATCTATCCAATCTCATTACTTGCCACTCCCCTCAATCACACACTCAACGTGAAGCTGAGCTGTTTTGTTCTCGTAACACATGATGCGCTTTCTTAATTTTATTTGTTTTTATAAGCTTTTCTATGCCTAGAATCCTTTTCTCTACCCACCCCCCAATCTTCTAGTCATCTTTAGAAACTAAGCACAATGATTGAGAACAGGTGCATTTATGGGCCATTTTTTCTGTTCAGGCACTATGCGGGGTACTTTACATGCGTCATCTCAATTAATTAAAAAAAAAAATCCAAGATGTGGGTACTAACCACATGATAGAAAGAAGGTAATTAAGATTTAGAGTGCTTGGGTTATTGCTAAATTTACAAAAGAGTATCCAGGCTGAGGAACTCCAGAACCCACACCTTAATCTCTACAGCACATTGCCTGAAATATTAAGTGAATGAATAAGCAAGCACTACTAGAAAACTTCAGGCTTTGCTTTCGAAGAAATCTTAGCATGTTTTTATGCTCTGAACCTTTAGAGGGGGAGCTACCAGCCCCATTTTTTCAATGAGTTTTGTAAATTTGTTACCAATGAACCTTTTCCTAGAGGCTTCTGTGACCTGCACTTCTGTTGGTGTACATACAATGTTATATTGGATTGAATTATCAATACTGGCTCAATCGTCTGTCTCTCCCTTACCAGACAACGAGCTTCTAGCATATCAAAAATACATTTTGTTTCTTGATGTAACTGCCTCAGTATCCAACATGATGCTTGGTGCAGAATAGGCTTCTATGTGTCTGTGCTTCTGAAACAAACAAATGAACACATAGCTCTAAGAAAGTTTAATACCCTTGTTTTAGTTTAGAAGTAGATACATCATAGCTGGTAATAATCCAGTCAGCATGATTATAGTAATCTGTATATTTTTCTCCACACATTAGTTAGTACTTTTCCGTTTCTCCAAACAATCTCTATTACAAAGAACATTGCGATGGATCTTCATTTACAAAGTTCTTTTCAATATTTAGGCTAATTTCATTGGATTGATATTCAGAAATGGAAGTAATGGTCATTTCTAAGAGTCTTGGTAGATATTGTCAAACTATTTTTCTAACTGTATGTATTTCTCATTTGTAATATCCGTAATAGCATTTGAGTATCCCAATTTCAGCAAGTTGGGAGAGTTCTTCCCAGGGTATTCTCTGAAAACTGTATGAGGCAGTGTCATTCCTTCTGAATTTAACCATTTAACTAGAAAAGTTTCATGCTAGAAATAATTTTTTGGCTCCAAAGGAGAAAAATGAAGATTTTCCAGCAGATAATCTAGTGAGACCATATTGCCATGCTGGTTCTATACCTGGAGTTCAAGACATCGTTTACATTTTTCACACAACATGGCCTCTAAATACTTGGGAATGATTTTTCTACTGATCAACTGAAGCCATTGGAGATCTTTTATAACACTAGAGAAAAAACTGGGTTTGTCAGGTTTCTAGAATTGTTTAAAAATTATACTTTATGGGTGATTTAAGGGATTTTTCAAAAAGTAATTTTTTTAAGACCATATGCAGTTTTTTCCTAAAACAAACATTGGCAACAAAATTTCAAATAAAGGCTGGGCATGGTGGCTCACACCTGTAATCCAGCATTACTCTGGGAGGCCAACACAGTGGATTGCCTGAGCTCACAGGTTTGAGACCAACCTGAGCAAGAGCGAGACCTCATCTCTAAAAATAGCTGGGTATTGTGGTGGCACCTGTAGCCCCAGCTACTTGGGAGGTTGAGGTAAGAGAATCACTTGAGCCCAGGAGTTTGAGGTTGCTGTGAGCTATGACACTATAGCACTCTACAGAGGGTGACAAAATGAGACCCTGTCTCAAAACAAAAACAGAAAACAACTTCAAATAAAATGTGACTACTCCTATGAAGTGGTGAAGATGGTTAGAGTATTGATGTAATGGCTTATGAAGATGTGATATTGAAGTTCCTTGCTAATGTCTAAATATTTTCTTCTGTTTTATAATTTGTGAAAATATCGAGCAATCAAAGCTTTTCATGACTTTATCATCCCTTAGTTGTGTGATTGGTATGCTCTCTTTTCTGCATAGACTGGGGCTGGCTGCCAAGATCAAGCTAAAACGTCTCTGCCAAATACTAGTAACTCAGGCAAGGCTGGGAGTGCTGCGTGAGTGTGTGTAGGATGGACGGCAGAGCAAAGCCCATACCGAGAGGAAGAGCAAAAATGGGGGTGGTGGTGGGGGACTGTGATAAAGGCTTATGGCAATACTAGGATAGCAAAAGAGATTCTAGATCCCACAAGTCCAAGTCTTAATATGGGGGCAAGTTGGGGGGTGGATGGGATAGAATAGGACCAGAGGCAAAGTGGACAGGAGCATATCAGCACATAAACCACATGAGCTTTAGAGAAGACAAAACCAGTTCAGAGCAGTTTCCTTGGAAAACATTTATGTAACTTAAATATAGAACAGTCACCTTGAGACCTGTCCCTGGCAGATGATACAGCCTAGTAAGAACGAGTCTCTTCCATCTCACCTCCACCCCGAAACGCTACTAATTTAGTGCCGAAAGACAAAAACGTAACGTGGATCTTCACTATCTTTTCTTTAATTTTTAGCCCAGGGGTTTGTATAGTATTATCCGTGAGCAAACTGTATTAAGTTTTTTCTTTAATCATCCATCTATCCAAAGATTGGAAAAATTTCTTTTCTTTCTGTTTCCATTTCAATCTCTGATTCTCTCTCAATCTCTGACCCTATTCCTGTGTCCCTCTCCACCTTCATCTTCCTTTCCCAGTCAAGACAATCCGTCTGTTTTCCTCTCCTGGGAATAGTTCTCCTATTCCCCAGCCCAGAGCGGGAGTTAGGTGAAAAAGAGTTTTCTGTCTCCTTGCGGATACCTGCATCAGCACTCTTTTTTGAAGACTCAGTAAGGTTCCAGCTTCATCTGCTTAAGGTCTATAATTTCAAAGTTATCCTGACACTGAAAAAAATCATGGGGAAATGGATTTTGAAAGGGAAGGCAAGTAACCTGAAATGACCTTTCACAGTGATAGTTGCTTCATTAAAGATCAGCTGTTGACCAACTTGGATAAGGCTGGACTTTGCAAAGTCCCCACCACCAGTGAAGACACCCAGAAGCTGATTGTCCAAAGATACCGTATGTGGGTGTCACTTAAGGGTTTGTGGTTGCAGCTGTGATTTTTCACAGGGCCCGATTGTGAGGCAGTAGTGACATAGTAAAAACATGGCTGAAAGGGCAGTCAGTGATAATTCCAGGACAGTTTGATTATCTGCTGAAAAGTCTCCAAGTTTTTTTTCTTTGGAGCCAAAAAATTATTTCTAGCGTGAAACTTTACTAGTTAAATGGTTAAATTCAGAAGGAATGATGCTGCCTCATACAGTTTTCAGAGAATACCCTGGGAAGAACTCTCCCACTTGCTGAAATTAGGACACTCAAATGGTATTACCGATATTACAAATGAGAAATACATACAGTTAGAAAAATAGTTTGACGGTATCTACCAAGACTCTTAGAAATGACCATTACTTCCATTTCTGGGTAGCAATACAATGAAGTTAGCTGAAATATTAAAAAGAACGTTATACATGAAGATCCATCCCAATGTTCTTTGTAATAGAGATTGTTTGGAGAAACCAAAAAGGACTAACTATTCTATGGACAAAAATATACAAATTATTGTAATCATGCTCCATGGAATATTAGCATCTTGTTATTAATAATCCAGTGTAGTTGTTTCTATGTTTTAACACTAAATGAAAAAGATCCAAAGGTATATATACAATATTCTGATGACTTTGTAAAAACACAAAGATGTACAAAACTATACACGGTAGAACCTCCATAGCTGACCACCTCCCTACATTGACCAACTCCTTACATTGACCTAATTTTCATAGACCACTTATGTGCCATATGTACATATCAGTGCTGTAGCCCTAGTTCCTTATGTTGACTACCTCCATAGGTCAATCTGTTACAGTCCCTTGGGTGGCCAACTTACAGACGTTCTACTATATATTAAAAACAGCACAAAACCCAAAAAACCCCACAGAAAACCCAAAACAAATAGTTGTAGTTGACTTGAGCTATTGCAACTATGGACTTTAGCCCATCTTCCTTCTGCTTTTATATATTTAGCGATTTTTTTCTATAAAGATTCTGTACCTTTTAAATAATAGTAATAATAGTAACAATAATCAGTGAAAGCATTTAAATACAATCCTAAATGGAATGGTTGCCTTGAGCACTGGTTGCCTATTGCTATAAACTTAATTTTGGGGAGGGGGGTTATTCCCCTTGTAATGATACCTCAAAATGCAATTTCCAGCATCGTCAGCTGCGAGATTGCTGTAATCTCAAGGAATGCATGCTGGTCTTAACAACCATGGCAACAGACTTTGAAAAAAGTTAAATGGAATGTGTCTGATTAAGGAGCTACCACAACTCATTTCAATTTGAATCTCACCCTCCTAGTTGATGATGGAGTTTTGTTGCTAATTCTCGGGGAGGCACACTGTGGTATCATTGAGACAGAATTGCCACTTACCCTCCCTGTGGCCTTAAGATGTCAATTATTTTCTTGGACCTTGGTTTTTCCTCTCTTTAGAACAGGGTAGAGATACCAACATCACAGAACTGTTGACTAGAGCAAATGAGGCAATTAATACAGAGAGAATCGCCATGTGAACAAGAGTGAAGTGGTTCCATATGTGGGGATACCCATCAGGCTTGGGTTGGCCAAACCTGTCTTTGATTCCTGTCTCAGCCAGTCACTAAGTCTTAGGTTTTCAGGCAATAACCCAATATGATACTCCTGATCCTTAGCTGTTACATTTAGGAAATGGCGATGATGAGACTCACTTTGCAAAGTTATTATGAGCTTTGAAATAGTATTTATTTAAAAATGCTTCCTAGGCAGTCTTCAAAATTAGTAACCATTATTGGTTAAGGATTTATCAAAAACAGCTTAATGTAGATTAAGCATATTCTCTGACATTCACTATACACTCATATGTTGCTTAAAGACAGGAATTCATGCTGAGACGCATTGGTAGGTGATTTTGTTGTTGTGCAAACATCATAGAGTGTACTCCCACAAAGGAAGATGGTTAAGCCCACTACACTACCAGGCTGGATGGTCTAGCCTGTTGCTCCTAGACTACAAACATATACAGTATGTTTCTATACTGAGTACTACAGGCAACTGTAGCACAGTGGTAAGTATTCGTGCCACTAAGTAGACTTAAACATAGAAAAGGTACAGTACAAATGTAGAATACAAGATAAAAAAATTAGCACACCTGTAGGAGGCACTTAACCATCATTGGAGCTTGTAGGACTGGCAGTTGCTCTGACTTAGTCAGTAAATGAGTGGTGCATGAATATGAAGACCCTGGACATTACTGTACACTCCTGTAGACTTTATAAACACTGCATGCTAAAACTACGCTATATATATATATTATTTTTTCTTTCTTCAATAATAAATTAATCTTAGTTTACTGTAACTTTATAAACTTTTATATTTTTAAAAAGCTTTTTGACTCTCATAATAACATGCTTAAAACACAAAGACATTCTGTAACTATACAAAAATATTTTCTTTATCTATATCTTTATTCACTAATCTTTCTTTTTTTCTTTTTTTATTAAATTTTATTTTCTTTTATTTTACTTTTGAGACAGCATTTCACTCTGTTGCCAGGCTACAGTGCCATGGCATAGCCTCGCTCACAGCAACCTCAAACTCCTGGGTTCAAGAAATCCTCCTGCCTCAGCCTCCTGGTTAGCTGAAACTACAGGCATCCACCACGATGCCTGGTTATTATTTTCTATTTTCAGTAGAGACAGGGTCTTGCTCTTGCTTAGGCTAATCTTAAACTTCTAAGCTCAAGGGACTCTCCCACCAGAGCTTCCCAGAGTGTTAGGATTACAGCAGTGAGCCACTGAGCCTGGCCTTTTTTCTATTTTTAAATTAAAACTTTTTTTTAGCTTTTAAATTTTTTTGTTAAAAATGAAGACACAAACGCATGCATTAGCCTAGGTCTCTACAGGGCCAGGATTAACACGATGTCACTAGGGAACAGGAATTTTTCAGCTCCATTATAAGCTTATGGGGCACTGTCCTAAATGTGCTCCACTGTTGACCAAAATGTCGTCACCCTACGCACGACTGCATTTGAAAAATCAAGAACTCATGATGATAGATTATGAGTACTGCTGTGGTTTGCATATGATTTGTTTGGCCCTATCATGTCTCATATTGAAATTTGATACCTATTGTTGGAGGAGGGGTCGGGTGGGAAGTGTTTGGATTGTGGGGGCAGATCCTTAATGAACCGTTGGTTAGGTGTCGTTCTCCAGGTGAGGCACGGAGTGAGTTCTCACTCGGCTCTTAAGAGAACTGATTGTTGAAAGGAGCCTTGCATCTCTCTCTCTCTCTCATCTCTCCATCTCTTATTCTTCCCCTCTGCCATGTGATCTCTGGAGGCTGTTTGAGATCACCCTCTACCATGCACAGAAGCAATGAGGCCTCATCAGAAGCTGAGTGGGTGCTTCTTGTGCAGCCTGTGAGCCAAATAAACTTCTGTCCCTTTTAAATTTCCCATGCGCAGGTATTTCTTCATAGCAACACAAACAGACTAGGACAGGTATTTCTGGATTCCACTCTGACAGAGTCTGAGGAATGTGTTCCGTCAGCATAATCTTTCCTTTTGGAGAACTTGTACTTCACTTTGATAAATCTGGGGCTAGAATTTTAATGAGAGTTTCTGCAGCTTGGTTGGGTTTGCTATGTCTAAAGTCACATATAGAAATTCTAGAATTGGGGTGCTTTTCTTGATCTGGTAGGACAGTTGTTTAAAGACTTTTGTTCATGCTCTGTGGAAAGTGCTTGTCCTAGAAGCCATGTTCTTCATCTCTGAGATCTCATAGCCTATTGATGATGCAGAGAAATTTTCTGGATCATTAAAAATAACCATATTATTTCAATTAAGTGGTACCCATGCAGGAGTTGGTTCTTCATGGGCTTTTGAAGCAGGATTTGTTTTTGTTTTTTGAGACAGAGCCTCACTATGTTGACCTTGGTACAGTGCTGTGGCATCACAGGTCACAGCAACCTCAAACTCTGATTCTCTTGCTTCAGCCTCCCAAGTAGCTGGGGCTACAGGCACCTGTCACAACACTCGGCTATTTTTTGTTGCAGTTGTCATCGTCATTTAGCTGGCCCAGGCTGGGTTCAAACCCACCACCCTAGGTGTATGTGGCTGGTGCTGTAACCACTGTGCTATGGATGCTGAGCCAAAGCAGGATAATCTTAAAATATGTATATTAATACATTTCTAAGTTTTCATTCTTGAGGCAGAAGAGACACCTCTGTGATGCAAATAGCTTTCACCTCTCCAGGATGCTGATTTTATTTGCAAAATGTCAATTTCTAAGCAAAGACTAACGGTTTGAGAAGGAGTGCTGCTTTAATAAATTGTTCATTTAATTTCATACCTGCACCTTACATAAATCAGAATCTTTGAAAGTTCTTAACACAGCCTGTGGTAAGAGGTCATCACTCTCTTCTTGAAAGTTTTCTAACAGGTTGGTTGAAGATTTAATGAAAGTATCCTAGCACATGAGTTTTGTGAAGAAGAATGTTTGACAAGGACTTTTAGTATAGTTCAGAGTAACCATTTGAGCACAGAATGTACTCATTTTGAGGGTGATGTCAAGATTAATCTGCTTACCCAGAAAGAATAGGAAAATGGACTTGCAATGCATCTTGTTCGGTTTTCTCCATTTTAATAGCAACTCATCTTGTCATTAGAAGTGGCAAGATTTGAAGCCATAGTAAGAAGCTCTGATCATGATTCCTACCCTGAAATATATTACATTTGAGAACTATACGACTATGTCATGACACTCCTGTCTGTATCACGTGCAGAAAGAAATCCCAGCACAGCAACACCAGCAGAAAACCTTCGGCATTTTCCTCTAGGGCTTCTCCCTATCTAGCACACGCCAGAATAATCACTGAATCCTGGATGGTCTGTTGGCTTCAGAACAAAGATTTTCATCCAACGAGAAGCAAATGTTCTATTTTGAAATTTGGACAGAAAGTTATTGGTATGAAAGTATGAGTGAAGGAAGGATGACATCAACCTCTTGGATGAGCAGTGCTGGGTTTCTCAGATTTTTTTCACGTGGCAGATGACAGTCATGGAGCTCATTTCAAAGCACTGTGACCTAACGATTTATTTCTTTTTGTTATTTACATCAGGAACAACCCTATGATCCGGAATACTGATAAAAATAATATCGAATACTACATATTTATTGATATTCATAAATCAATGCCTGCCACATGCTAAGTTCTCAAAGACGTTAACCGCTGTCATCATTGTTGCATTGGTATAATTGTTTCTGATGGTAGAGTTGTTCTTAACCCAGTATATATTTACACTCAATTCTCACATCAATTTTGTGAAAGGGCGTTATACATATCTCAAATTTACAGGTAGGACACTGAGGCTCCAAAGGTTTAAATGATTTGCCCAAGGAAGGGCACAGTTCCTAAGGGGCAAGGCAGTGATGAGAATTCAAGCAGAAATGGCCCCAAAGCCTGAGTTCCCACCTCCATGACTATTTGTTAAGAACATGCAAACAAAGAAACAAAAACTAAGGGTGCACACTGTTTCTCCTTTTCCCCATTACCATTTATTTGCAACTGCGGTATTGTTTCATTGTTGACAAATGGAGACTTGTGTGAAAGGATTGAAACATTTAGGGAAGAAAAACTCAAAATGGAGCAAATGATATTCATTAATTTTTCCCCAGTAATCAGAAGAAGACCAGGTTATTGAGGCAGAGCCCATCAATTCAA
>NW_003852409.1:10633435-10633870 GCF_000181295.1 Otolemur garnettii | reverse complement strand
TTACTTGGCTTTGACATAAGTCTCAGCACATGTCTGATGGTGGATGCCATTGAGAAAGAGAATTAAATAGGCATCGCCTTAAAGCTGGTTCTACATTCCTATCTGAAACAGCTATAAATAACATTAGGGAAGATGGAAAAGAAACATTTTCATGTCACAGAGAAAAGTATCTTTTGAAGTAACCATAAGTGGCTGTTAAAGAGGGCGGTTTCTGTGAAATGGAAGGCTAATGGGTTTGCTGAGTTTGACTATGCAAGTCAGGAAGCTGGAACCAGGGAGAGAAGACTTGTCCTGAATGGTGGAGGGAGAGGAACGGGGCATTCCAGAGAAAACCTAGGAAGACGATGGAAGGAGCCAGAGGAAAAAGGAGTTGGGGCAGGTGGGAGTTTAGGTGCTCTGCAGGACATGGGTCACAAAACAAACTTCCCTTGAGGC
>NW_003852409.1:10628193-10632456 GCF_000181295.1 Otolemur garnettii | reverse complement strand
CCAGGAGGGGAGTAGGGAGTTTACATTAGCCTTTTCATTTCCAAATGAAGTTACATTAACCTCTTCATTCCCAAATGGAGTTACATTAACCTTTTTAGCAGCTGAAAACCGTATATTCCCTTCCCATTCTCCTGCCCTTCCCTAGATTGTCATGCATTCTTTCCAAAAATCGGGACTTTTTAAAAAACGCTGCAGGACATGGGACCAATTGTTAAAAATTGGGACTGTCCCCGCCAAAAGCAGGACGTCTGGTCACCTTACATAAAGCATTGAGCTGAGATTCAAGTCAACCGTCTAGACATTGAACATTATAAGGCTCAGGTGACATCTGGGTTTCATGTAACAAGACTATACCTGGCCCTGCCAGTAGCTGGGGAGGTCATGGTGGATAGTGACCACCTTACTTGGAGTAAGAGCATTTGGTTTGTATTTTGACCCTGCAACTTACTGTTTTGAGACTCAGTTTCATTATTTGCCACATGCATTTACCTATCCAGGAGGTGTGAACATGAAGACTAAAGATGTAGCCCATACTAGCATATTCACGTACACGAATGGTTAATCACACATATAAAATACCATATAGTTGATTCAAATCTCAAATGTGTAAAACTTTTCAGTCAGCAGGGGCTGGCTAGATTATATGTAGTAACAAACAACCCCCAATTTTAATGGTTTATAAAAGCGAAGGTTTATTTCTCATTGGCTTGGTATGTCCATCGCAGAGTGGCTGGGTAACTTTCTCTTGCTCCACTCTGGACCCAGGTCATTGACCACCATGATGGAAGAGAAAAAACTTCAAAGAGTCCAGAATAAATTCTTGAAGGAAGTGTAATACTACCATGTGCCCAGGATGCAGAAAGCTGAAATTATCTGGCAAGCAGCACTAAGGCTACCAAATTAATAGAGTTAAAAAAAAATTGTTTTTCTGTTCTCTTTATGAAGACAAGCTATAGCATTGTTGGATCACAACTTTCTGAATGAGTTCTAGGAAGCTTTTTTAGAAAACTTCACTTACTTGTAATCAATCATCCTCTGGTACACAGTAAAAGATAGCTTTCCATCTACCATAATGAGTTTGAAGCAATAGATTTAAACATTATTTGATTAAGTCAAAAGTTTCAGAAGTACAAGTGCACAGTCACCTGATGCAAGCTCTGATGTGCTTGATGTTATGTCCTTTGAGGCTAATTCTTGTGTCTCAACAGGAAGCAAGACACTTTGTAGCCCAAGTCAAATCTGAATAACTATTGTTAAAATCAAACCAACAAAATGTTGAGTAGAAGGCAACTCAATCCTGTTATGTCTCATTATGAAATTTTCCAAGCTGAAGTATGTCTGTCTGTCTATCTATCTATCTATCTATCTATCCTCTTAGCAGAGAAGTATCTATGGAGGTGAAATTTATTTATGATTCTCTCTGCCATTCAAATATGAAAGTATGGATGTCTAGTTTGTGAAATGATCTTAGAAATACAGGGATGTATCTCTGGCCAATATGTGTCCCTTAAAACTTCTCCCACCTGCTTGAAATTTTCATTAGCCATGCTGATTTTTTTTTCCCTTCCACCCCCCCAATACAATGTCTCTATTAATATATAGATACATAGTCCAACCTTTTTTTTTTTCTTACCTAGGAAATACCTTCTCTTTAAGTACTCAGCTCTAATGCTATGTTTTCTGTGAAGCTGTCTACTTTTCTTCTGAACCTCTCCTCCTCTGTAATCCCCAAGCACTTTGCTGGTGGCTTTTTCATGGCACCTAGCACATTGCACTGTAATGGTCTGTCTCTCTTCCCCAGCTGTTTCTGTATCACTAGCACCAAGCATAATTCTTGGTACATAGTGGATATTGTATGAGCAAATGAAAGACATGAAGCCAGGGCTTGACACCAGGTCTCCTAATCTTGGCTGTGGTTTCTCTCCATTTATCACCCTGCCTGTGACTGGTTTACTTGCTAGAGACGCTCTCCTTAAGATAAAGGCATAGCCATCTCTGAGACTTCTCTGTGCAAATATGCTAAGAACGTGAAGATCCTCACAATAATATAAATGCCTTACTTGGACAGCTGTACTGAGAGGACAAGGATCTTTCCTGACTTATTCACTGCTCTATTGCTGGTGCCTGGCAGTAGAGTCGTGAATAAACATTTGTTGAATGCATAAGTAACATACCCTTAGAAGACATCTTAGCTATTATTGCCACGGGATATTTCCCCTAGCATGTGTCAAGTGTAAGGGCTATATCACTGGGTAAATACATGGATATGTTAGGGAGGAGGAAGAAAAGCCCACCAGAGCATAGGGCTGTTCAGGCTGGGCAGGGCTGTTTGTGGTCATCGTAAGGAACTCTATGATGTCCATGGCTTAAATGGTACCTGTGTTGAATGGCATAAGTGACTTTGAATCGTAGGTTGCCTGCTTTGCCACCATTTGGGTGGGCATAATCCAAACTCTTGGCATTTCCAGTGTCTGGATTATGTTTCTTCTTATTTCAAATAATGTAATAAAACGGTCCTCTTTCTTAATAAACTCAGACCCACGATGTTCAATTTTGGCAAGGGAGAGAGGGTAGCTCATGTGGGGCAACTGGCAGAGACTGGTGGTCATGACTGTAGCCTCGCTGCATTTACATTTCTCTGCCATTACAGAGTTCTTTGCCAACTTGATACTCAGCCTGATCCCCTATTGAGTGTTAGCCAAGGTGTCTACCTGCATTAATTAACTATGGGGAAATTAATAGTGTCATGAACTGAATTGGATCCCCCCCATATATATGTTGAAGCTTTCACCTCCAATGTGACTTTAAGGAAGTAATTAAGGTCAAATGAGGTCATAAGGGTGGGTCCCTAGGATGGTGAGATTGGTATCTTTATAAGAACAGGAAGATACACCAGAGATCTCTCTGTCTTTCATTAGGAGCACAGAGAAAAGGCCAGGTTAGGACACAGTAGACGAGCTATACGCTAGGAAGAGATCCCTTATCAGAAGCTGAATTTGTTGGCACCGTGGCCATGGCCTTCCAGCCTCCAGAACTGTGAAAAATAAATGTTTGTTCTTATTCTGTAGTATTTTGTTGTGGCAGTTGGAGCAGACTAACACAAATATTGTCTGATAAAGCTTTTGCGAAGAATAGGTGAGTGATAAAAAATTAAACTTATTATTGGTTGTACCAATATTCAACCAATATTCAACCAATTTGATTCACAAATAAGATAGGAGAAGTTTAGAAGAACATAGCACATGCTGATAGGCACCTGTGCTACAGAACCTCGTTTACTCCCCTCCAGCCTGGGGCCTGCAGGGGAAGTTTCCATGTGCTAAAGTCCTATCGTCCATGCCATACAGCTGTGCTCACGGGGTCTCAACTTCTGGTTTCCAGAACCCAGGGCGTGAGACACAGAGAGAGCAGAGTTTCTCTTCTGCTTCACAGGTCCCAGTGTTTGGTTTCGGTTTGCTTTTAAGGGGTAACTGTAGGGGTGTGTTTAATGGCAGACTCTTACACCAACTTTTAAGATCTTTCCTTATGTCTTTTACCAAAGACATCAACATAAGTTCATGAGTCATAGAAGGCATACACGTATACTGTTGTGGTGGGCTAGGATATCCTTTGTTACCTTTTTCTTCTTCTTTTTTTTTCCATTTCAGATTCATAGAAGGGTACATGTGATTAGGTTACAGTGTTTGCGTTTGGTAGGTAACGTCCAAGTTGTAGTTGAGCCCTTCACCCAGGAGATGTGTCACACACCCCTACATTGTTCCCGTTAGCTAAGAGCACACACACTAATCCCCCTCCCTCCTCCCGCCTTCTTGAATATAATTGTGTTTTTTTCTCATGTGGACTTGTAGTTGTTCATCTCATAGTTTTATATGAATGTTGATTACACTGGGTGTTTTCTTTTCCATTTTGTGATACTTTACTTAGGAGAATGTTCTCCACATCCTTCCAGGTAAATACAAAATATGTAAAGTCTACATCTTTCTTTATGGCTGAATAGCCTTCCATGGAGTTCCCTTCTGTTTTAGCTACACAAAGACAAGACAGCTCTGCCACTTTTTAACAGTGTCAGGAGATATAATTCACACGGTATACAGTTCACCCATCCAGAGTGTACCATCCAGTGGTTTTTAGGACAGTCACAGATCCATGCAGCCATCACTAAGCTCTTTCATTTTAATGCTTCTCAAAGGCTGAGTTCTCCAACCTTCAGGCCTAGGACCTCCATATGCCAGTCTGGGGCATTTCGCCACTCCCAGCTCAGTT
>NW_003852409.1:10615157-10628012 GCF_000181295.1 Otolemur garnettii | reverse complement strand
GATCACTGTGATGTGGTTCACACCGGCCAGAAATTTGGGATTCCCTCAGAAAGCTAGTTGATGCCAGCTCCTTGTGGGAATTCTCTCGTGTTCCCAGTCTTCCGTGTTAAGCCCTGCAGTCAGGGCTTCATAGGGCCTGCCTATTTTTGCATCTGAGGCCATCACAGCTCTTGTTAGAGTAACCAGCTGCAGAGAAGAAACAGTTGTAAAGAATGAGAAAGATTGCAGAAACACAGCTTGGCTGAACGATACCTCAGATTTACACGACCACACCAACAGGACAGAAAAGTTTTGCTTTTAAACTTAGAGCTTCAAACATCCGCATCTTAGATGCCAGCTAGTGAAGCTATTCCAAAGCAAGTTTCCAAGAACAGTGCCCAGGTATTACACCTGCGTTATATTTGCATAAATAAATCAGCATTGGTGGGCTGCTCTTCTACAGTGAAGTGCAAACCCTGAATGTGTATTTAAATGTTCACTCTTACAACACAGACAACTGCTCACGTCAAAATGTCTGGTTCTTCTGACATATGCTATTCTACCAATACTTAGCACCCCATCTCAGCCAAGGCCACATTCAAGGCCCCTGGTGGTGTCAAGATGGAGCTTTCTCCAAAATGTGTGCACAAGAGGTGGGAAAAATAGAGGCTATTGGGGGTGGGGACCTTTGTCTTCTGTAGCCTTAAAGTGCAGCCTTTGGACGGAATCTAAATTTTAGAGAACAAATCCTTTATTGAAAGGGGTGCAGCAGAGAAAGATGAAGCTTTTCTTATCTTCTTTGGTGCTTAAAAGGGAACAATTGTGAAATCAGAAGGCCACAGGCTCTCTACCTCCTTTAGAAACCAGCAACCAACTTAACCATAATAAAAGAGACTTTCCAAAATCAGATTCTGCTAACGTTTCCTGGATGCCAACCACGTACTAAGTGCAATCATACACCTCGTCTTAGGAAATCCTTATAACCAACCTAGTAGATAGGGCTGATATTATTGCTATCTTCCTTTAACATTTAAGGAAATAAAAAGATTAGGTAATTTGTGTGACTGCCAAATAATAACAGCTTTCTTAGCAAACCCATCAAATCCTTCCAACCATCCGGTTTGATGCTATCCTGTCTTTTCTGAAAAACTTAGACTTGATCAGGGGCCACACTACCAGCAGGAGATTAGAGCTGCAGAAGCAAATACACAGCAAAGTCAGTGTCAGTGAACGTTATGAGAGTAAACAGAATAAGGAAGTGCTGGGAATAAATGAAGGAAAAACCCTGGAGAGCTCAAAGCTTGGTCTAGTACTTTTCTAGTCCAGATCCTTAATACCTGGTAACCTTAGAAGATTTTATTGTAATTTTGAAGGATTCTTGGTCAAGATTACCTTTTCCCATAGATGTGCTTGGCCACCCAGGGAAGAGACTGGACAGATTTCCGTCTTGTTCACTGTCTTGAGGACTACGTACGTTTTGGAAGTTTCTGACTCTCTGGGCCACAGGGCTGACCTTGTCAGTCTTTAACACTCCTCAGGAGAGCTATTGCTTTTTGGCTCTTTTTCCTCCAGGGAGAGAGGAGAGAATGGTATAGAGAACTCTAGACACAGAGCCACATATTTGGGTGGGAATTATGATGCTGCCACTTATAAGCTGGGTAATTTGGGGGAAAATGATCTTCCGACCTTTATTTTACTACTTACACAATAGAAGCCCTAACATCTACCTGATAAAGTTATTGTGAGGTTTAAACTAATGAACGTGGAGTTAAAAGCCTGGCGTAGCCAAGCACCGACTGTCCCCCAAACCTGAGCCCCTATTGTCAAGTTGCATGTCACTTTACGTGGACTAAGCCAGAGAACGCGGTGTCTTGCTTGTGAGAGAGACATGTATATTAGAGCTATATTTATTAACAAATGTCAAAAATACACTGAGCTGACATTATCATTTTGTCTGGGGCTTGGAAGGAGAGACTTCTAAAGGTCTTGGTTGGGGCGGGAAGTTTTGTCATTGTGGTGGTGATTGTTTTGTAATCTTATGGTATAACTGCAAGACACGCTCTTATCCCTTTTCATGTGGTGAGCAATGGACTGAGATTTCTCGTAGTGGAAAAGCTATGGGACGGGCCCCCTGGCTGTCCTTCCAACTTTGTTTCCTGCTCCTCTTGCTGGCTCCCTGAGCTCTAGCCCGTGGCTACCTTGCACATCCCTGCCTGTGCAGAGCATGCTTGTGCTCATTTCCTCTGGAATGTTCCTTTCAGGTCTCTACACAAACATCACCATCTTTCTGAGGCCTTCCCTGGACACTTTGTATCAGATGGCAGCCTCTGACACTCCCACTCTCCCGTGGCGTTTAGATATTTACTTCCTTACATTGTCTCCCTGTCTCTATGATGATGGGGACTTGGCCTGTTTTATTTATTGCGGTGTCCCCAGCTCTCAGAGCAGTGTCTGGAGCCCTGTAGAGAATTCAGACACAAGACTTAAAAGAGTAAATGAATAATCTTCTTCTAATCGTCATGAATATTAAGATAATGAAAGCAGAGAGGTTGTATTAAGCCTATGTCTTTTAAGCTCATTCTGAACTTGGTCATGTCTGGCTTACCCAGTCAACACTGCCCCTTGGAAGACCTTGGCCCGATTCCCTTTTTCCACTGCTTCCTATAGTATTCATTTTTCAGGTGGGAAGTAACCGACTGGCATGTCTTGGAGTGGCAAAGGCACATAATGCGCCCTCTTGCTGTCTTTATGACTTTATCTCCCTGCCTGCCTTCTCAAATGACTCAGCAGGAGCCGGCTTTGCAACACGGTGGATTGCTAGGGGGCTGGGTCCCCTGGTTGCAAATCGAGCTCAGGGTGCACTGAGAAAGGGGAGGCTCAGTGGTTTAGACAGCAATTCCTTCCCTTTTATTTAACACACATTTGTAAAGTGCTCCATGCGTGCCAGGGTCTGATAGGCAGAGCCCGTGGAGCTGCGGGGGAAGTCTGTGGACAGCCTGTGGTGTGCGCCACAGCACAAGGGTGAGCTCAGGGGCTCAAGAGCCCAGAGAAAGAATCCCTGCTTCTCTTGGGTCTCAGGCTGTTGTTAGAACTGGGCTGATCACACAATGCCTGGTTGCAAAGGTGACTCATCCAGGCTGCTGAAATAAACAGACAACCCCCCAAATGCTGAAGACAGTCCAATGTAATGGATTTTTCATAAGACAGTTTGGAAGGGTGGCTTCTAGTGTTTTCCAGAGATCATCCCAGGTTTCTTCGTGTCTCGTGGAAGCAGCCAGTTTGTTTGTTTCTGTCCTGACCATATGGCCCTTTAAAAGGCACGTGGCACTCAGGGATTAGGCTGCCTCCCTGAATCTGGTGGGGGTCTTCACACAGCTAGTTTCTGAACACATGCTATGCCCAGAAAGACAAAGTCATATGAGTGTCTTCAGAGGCCAAGAAATGAAATGCTAATCCTGATTTTAGTGCCAAAGCCTAAAAATAATCCAAGCCAGGACATGGCATATCACAGAGGTCTCATCAGCTGAGAAATCTGATTTTCTCTGAAAGCCCCGAGCTTTTCATGTGCCTTCTTCATCTAAGTTCGTTGGTTTATACTTCGTGGAGGCAAGGTCAGATGCTAAACTTCTCAGTTCCTAAACTGGAGACGTTATCTCACAAAACTGCTCACCCTCCTCATGGAAGGACAGCACGTAGCCTTGAAAGCTTCCACTTTGGGAGTTAACGGGTTTTGATGTTACACTTCTCAGGAGATTCGGACTTAGGTTTCAGCTCATCATATTTCACAGGCTCAGTGGGACTAAGAGATTGACGGGCACAGCCAAGAATTTCCTCAAATTTGTTAGGCCCTACATAAAGGTCTAACTATAATCATGTTTTCAAGGGAATATGAGATAGAGTTCTCTGAGAACTCTTCTTGTGTCCATGTCAGAGGGCTGTAGCTAGCTTGGCTGAAAGGCATACTCAGTACTTCAAAAGTTTCCTCTAAAACCTCTTCTCCTCTGTGCTCTTCCTGGCTTTCTCCTCCCAGTGCGGGATTCTGAGCTGGGTGTGAATTCCTTTGAGGGAGATATCTTGATTCCTTATCTCTGCCAGGTGGGAGAGGAACTCATGGCGTTAGGAGGTACTCACCTATTACCAGGTTTATAAATAATCCCAAACTCAGTGACCTTTCTATTTCTGTAGGCTTTAGCTCTGCCAGGTTCAAGTCCAGCTCCCAGGCTCAGTCCCAGCCCATTTGCAGGCTGGGCCCTCTGTCTGATGTGCATCCCGCAGCTATCACTGTCCTTTCTGTTTCTAAGGGGCCTGGGTTGAACCCAAGCACCTGCAGGCCTGGGTTACTTTGGATCCCTGCCCAGCTTACTTTTCTTGGGGTCCTTGTCTTAATCTGTTCATGCTGCTATAACAAAATACTGGAGACCGGGTAATTGACAAAGAACAGAAATTTATTTCTCACAGTTCTGGAGGCTGGGAAATCCAAGATCAAGGTATCAACAGGTGCTGTGTCTGGTGAGAGCCTGGTCTCTGCTTCTAAACTGTCACCTTGAATGCTGAATGTCTGGGAGGGTTGAAGGCTGTGTCCTTACGTGGCCAAAGGTAGAAGGGCAAGAGGTTTAAATGCCGTGTGAAGCCTTTTTTATAAAGGCCTTAATCCTATTCATGAGGGAAGAGCCCTCATGATCAAATCCCTTCCTAAAGACCTCATCTCTTAATACTATTGCCTGGAGATTAAGTTGGAACATGAATTTTGGACGGGACACAAACATTCAAACCTTCACAATCTCTGAGTCCAACCCATGGGCTGGAACGCTCTCTGGCTTTAACCAACATGGGCTGGTGGAAACGGAAAGTGGGTTTTGAAGGAGGGCCCCAAGCCACATGTGTAACTTTAATTTCTCTAGTAGCCTCATTAAAAAAAAAAAAAAAGGTAAAAACAAATAGGTGAAATTAATTTTGGGAGGAAGTAGGGAGGAAATAGGAAGATGTAAATCAGAGGACAAAAAGGAACAGGTATGTAGGATTAATAAGTCAGTCGAGATGTATATGTATATATATATGTTATCATATATACATATTTTTAGGCAGAGTCTCACTCTTTTGCTGAAGCTAGAGTGCCATGGCCTCAGCTTAGCTAACAAAGCTCAAACTCCTGCATTCAAGAGATTCTCCTGTCTCAGCCTCCTGAGTAGCTGGGACTACAGGCACCTGACTCATTTTTTTTCTATTTTTTTTAGTAGACATCAGGTCTCCTCTCTCTTGCTCAGGCTGGTCTTGAATTCCTGAGCTCGAATGATCCTCGTGACTTGGCCTTCTATAGTACTAGGATTACAGGTATGAGCTATTGCACCTGGCTGAGATCTAAGAACTTACAACATGAGCACTATAGGTAATAAAACTGTACCATTTGGAAGTCATGCTAAATGAGTAGATTTTAGGTGCTTTTCACAGAAAAAGAGGGTAACTCTGACTTTTTGACTATCTACATATATCCCAATAACATCATGTCATAAACATACATGTTATAATTTACTTTAAAAATAATTTTAATGATAATGTTTGATTTAACCCAATATACCCAATGTATTATCATTTTAGTACATAAGCAATGCAAGAAAGATTTTTGAGGTATTTTACTTCTTTTTTCATACTAAATCTTTGAAATCTAGTGTGGGTTTTACTCTCAATGTGTAGCCACATGGGGCTAGTGGCTGCCAAATGGCACAGTGCAGACTCTGTCTCAACACTGGCTAGTTGGGACATCGTTGTAACCTGCTTGGGGGGTTGCCATTCTCTGTGTGAATAACTCTGACGGGAGGCTACTGGCCACTAACTCAGATCCTAGTTTTCCCTCGGAAACAGACATCAGCCTGCAAGGAGCATCCCTCCTTCTAGCTTGCTGTGGACTGAGCTGCGTGCTAAGAGCTTTACCGGCAATGTCTCAGTCTACCCTCAGGACAATCTGGAGGTTCTTTTATTACCTCTGAGGCATAAAAAGTTATGTCAGTTGCCTAAGGTCAGAAACTTGCTATGGGGCAGTGCCAGGATTTAAAGCCAGTTCTATCTGACTCTGGACTCTTTCCTGCTGCTCCCTGCCCCTTCTCTTCTTGTCCCCTTGGACACCAGGATTTCAGTGGCTGCCCTCTCCTTCAGAACCTATGCCACAGGCGACTCAGCACCTCTCTCCTGGCTGTGGCTGTTCTTGCTTACTCACCTTCCTCAGCTGACTGTCTCATCATGTTCTGCAGCTAAGCCCACACTGGTTAGGGGATGACAGTGACAAGCCTCCATGGCACAGAGTCCTAGAAAAAACTGATCTACGTGAATCTACGCGAGGCACTTCCCTCAGCTCTGTTGGAAAAGCTGGTGTTCTGTGTTTCTGGCATCCTCACAGCTAACAAACACAGGAATACGGAATTAGAAAGCACACCCAAAGCTGGTTGCCTGGCTAATGGAGACGTATTGCACGTCTCGGGAGCTTGTCTCAGGTCTCTGGGGACGGGGAGCCTCTCGTGTTAAACAGCTGGTTTAGCACATTGTCTGCCCTGTGAGCGGGTGCAGTGGAAAGCTCTTATGAGGAATCCTTAGGGACTGGAGGAATGTTTGCTATGAGATGGATTTTTCTTGGTGCAAACACTCCCAGACTCTCCCCTGGGAGGGGAGAAAAGAGTGGAGGGCGGTGTGCTGAGAACGTAGAGAGGTACAGGTGGGCTCCTGGGCCTCCACGACCCCTGTGGGCATTCAATGTGTTGGGACATTCTCTGGGTTCTAGCAGCATTTCCTTCATGCCACAGGAGTAGACGGTGATCCCTGCTCACTGCTAGCTCACTGCAGACCCATGGAGCCAGAAATCTAGGGCGACACCCAGGCCCTCAATGCAGGAACTGTGTGTATTGGAGCATCAGACCTGACCTTTGGGATCAGACTGACAAGGAGCTTTATGTTCCTGGGTGAGTCACTTAACTCTGAGTCTCAGTTCTTCCACCTCTAAAACTGGGATCTCAATTTATGGGGATTACCAGGTACATGAAAGGGACTAGCATGGCGTTGGCTCACAGACAGAACTAAATGTGTGCTGGTTCCCCTTTCTCTAAACACAGTCACACGTGGCAAGCGGTGAAGCAGCAGAGGAAGGAATGATTTATCTGGACAGAGAGAAATCAGAAAAAGCTTCACAGAGGAGGGTATTTGAGCCCTTGACTTTGACAAATGAAGATTTAGAGATGCAAAGAATTTAGAAGATACTGGTGGGTATATTTGAAGAGAAGGCTTGATACTGTCCTCTTACAAGTGAACTCTTTGACCATTCACCAACTCACTGTCTTTCTAGATTACAAACTTTTCTTGACACTACTGAGTCTGACTTAGGTCCCACTCTCCGTGTACAGCCCTCTGTGCTTCCCTGTCTGGCTTGTGTTGAATTTTGTTGAATGCGTGTGCACCTGATTAAATAATGTCTCCTGCAAGTTCCTGTCCACCAGGAAGCTCAGAACAGGGCCTTATTTGGAAATAGGGTTTCCTGGGTGTAATTAGTTCAAATGGTTTATGCTGGATTAGGGTGGGCCTCAAATACAACTACAGATGTCCTTATAAAAGGCCACGATGAAGATGGAGGGCAGAGCCTGAAGTGATACAGCCTCAGAGAATGTTAAGGATTGCTGGCAGCCACTAGAAGTTATGAAAAGGCAAGGAAGGATTCTTTCCTAGAGTCTTCAGAGAGAGACAGAATGCACAACCGTGCCAGCACCTTGATTATGGAATTATGAGTCTTAAGGACTATGGGAGAATAAATTTCCATTTTAAGCCATTCAGTTTGTGATAAGTGGTGATGGCAGCCCTAGAAAACTATTATAACACAGTGGAAATATTTAATTCTTTCTCTGTTAGACCATGAGTTTCCTTCAACTTGGCTGAGTGGAATCAACACTCCTTGGTACTGTGGCCCAGTCTAATGTCATGGAATTTGAACAGCTCTTTCCTTAGAGACCGAACTGAAGTGGGTAGGACAGGTGATGTCAACCTTTCTTATCTGGAGCCTGTGTTTAACAGATGATATGGCTTTATTATTATGGATTAGGGATAGATTAAAGAAATAATTGTCTGTAACAGAAAGAATAGCCCTTGGTCTACCCTTCTAAAACCAATGTCACCATTCTGAGTACATAAATCAATTTTAAACACATTTTTAGTGAATAATCTATATAAAAAAGGGCATAAATCTGTTAGGTTGTGGACATTTTGTAGTTAGTTTCTCTTGGCAAGTGCACCAGGAAGTTGAGTTGTTTAAAACCCTTTATAGATGTCGTAGCTCTGTGTATGTGTGTGTGCCTGTATATGGATATATGGCTAGTGAGAATGTTGCTTTACACCTGTTTTCATTTTTTTAACTTAAACCTAGGGCATTTTGATATCCCCTTTTCCTGCCTATTAATTTATTCTTATTTATTTATTTTTATTTATTTTTTGAGACAGAATCTCACTCTCTTGGCCTCGATAGAGTGCTATGGCATCATAGCTCCCAGCAACCTCAAACTTGTGAGCTCAAGCGATCTTCTTGCTTCAGCTTCCCAAGTAGTTGGGAGTACAGGTAATTACCACAACCAGGTAGGGTTTTTTTTCAAGTATTATTTTTAGTAGTGTTGGGGTCTCACTCTTGCTCAGGCTGCTATCCAACTCCTGAGCTCAAGCATTTTGCCGGTCTCGGCCTCTCAGAGGGCTAGGATTACAGGTGTGAGCCACCATGCCTGGCCACTGTTAATTTATTTTTAATCAAATGTTTTTGGTGCAATGAAATTGCTTTACATTGAAGGACTCGATTGCACTCGTGATTGACATATTTTGAGAGCAATGTGGAAGATGTTGCTCATTACATGATGTAATTTCTTCTTAATGAAGATTAGCAAGTGAAGATTCTCTCTGATTTTTAGCATAAGGGATAGATAATATTCTTTCTTGAAAAGTCTTATTTGATCTTACCTTGTGGACATGGTGAGTCTTTCAGTTTGTTGTTCTTTTTTTATTTTTTAAAAAAACTTTATTAATTAATTTATTTTTTGTTGTTCTTGCAATTTTGCCAGGGCTGGGTTTGAACTCACCACCCTTGATATATGGGGCTGACACCCTACTAACTGAGCCACAGGTACCACCCTCAGTTTGTTGTTCTTGCTGCCTTTTTAGCACTGGCTGCTAGGAAACTCAGAGCCAAGTGTGAGATTCACTTTAATTCCGATCCGATACATAGGATTCGTTGGCCTGCACTTTGCTAAACTAACCACGGCCTTGAATGTGTTATCCTCGTTTATCCTCCTGTGTCCTTCTGAGATAATTTATTTTTAATTTGGTTTGTCAGTTGATGCTGTATTTAAATTTATAGTTCACCTTAAGTAACTTTTTAGAGTCAGGCAGAGTTGTAAATAGACAAATATTACAATATTGTTTTTCAACCTTGAGATGGAGGAAAAGGTAAGGATGTAGAATCAATAGACTTGCCACAACTCATATTTCATTTTTCTAATTCTCAATTTCCTCACCTATAAAATAGGACTAAGAGTAAGTTCTATCTCAGAGGCCTCTTAGGAAAACTGAATTAGACAATGGATGTGAAAGCATTTTGTAATAGTAATTGTGAAAACAGGAGACACCTCTCTTCTCCACTATAAAGGCTGACTGTGATATACTACATATTTTAAACACATATTGTAAGTGGTACAAAGCCATCTTCTTGTTTTTCCTATATTGTCTCATTTTTTTATTTATTCACTTCTCTGTTTACTTATCACACTAAAAATTTTCTAAACAAGCTAACAGATATGTCAAACATGGAATTTAAAAATTCTTCCAAATTTTTAAATAGATAAGATAAATTACGTCAAATTTTTCTCTCTATATAGACATATACAAGGTCTGACGATTAAGTTGATGAACTCATCTTAGAAAAAGTGCTACATACCTCATTGCCGAATACCACTACAGCCACCGTCAAAGTACTCCCCTTGAGAAGTTATGCACTGATGCCAGCACCTAGTCCCTCCTCTATAACGACCATCAGAGCTGTCGTCGTATGGCACACAAAACCACTCAACAACAATAATGAATGCCACTCAATAAGACTCCACCATGAGGTGTCTGGTGAGGAACGCAGCTGTGAGACGGTGATCTATAAAGGTTATGAAATCTTATTGCCAATGTAAGTGCATGATGGTAAGTCTGCCAACTTAATTGTCAGACCTTGTACGCCAATTACACGGGGTGTCCCAAGTCACCTGTGAAGTGACTATGCATAAGGAAAATGGGAAATTATAGCTAAATGTACATTTATTTACAAAATAATCATTATGAAATTTTACAGAGGTGGCCAAAACGTAAAAAATATTTCATAAATATTTTGTAAAATTTTGTAACGAATGTTTTGTGAATGACTGTACATTTAGCTATAATTTCCCACTTTCCCTCTGTAAGATGACTTTTGGGACTTGGTGTATTTCCCCCTAGGGATTTCTTTCTTATGGTTCTCAATACCCTTCATACCCTTAGGTTTCTCTCTAGGCCTGGTGCCTACCAGGAAATTCCATTTGCCACTCTCCTGTGTTGAAGCCCTTTATTCCTAAATATTTTGACTTCCATTTTCTTGATACAGCTTTTCTTTGGCTGAGGCACATCCTTTAACAGCTTTTGAAGAAAAGTGCCTGGAAATTGACATTTTTTGAGGCTTTGCATGTATCAAATTTTATCCATGTTCCTTCTAACCTGAGTGGTAATCCAGCTTGATTGATATAAAATTCTGTTAAAAAAATTCTCTCTCTCAGCTCACCCTGTCACATACACCAGAGCTAGTGAGTTTGAATCCAGCCTGGGCCTGCCAAACAACAATGACAACTTCAACCAAAAAATAGCGGGGTGTAGTGGCGGGCGCCTATAGTCCTAGCTTCTTGGGAGGCTGAGGCAAGAGAATTACCTGAGCCCAAGAGTTTGAGGTTGCTGTGAGCTGTGATGCCACAACACTCTACCCAGGGGGACAGCTTGAGACTCTGTCTCAAAACAATAAATAAAATAAATAAATAAATAAATAAATTCTCTCTCCAATTTTAAGAGTCTCATACTTCTTATGTCTATTCCTTGTCTGTGACCTGAAATTTATTTCTGGAAGTTTTTGTGTTTTCTGTTTATTGCCAACACTTTGACATTTTATGCTAATTTGCATTGTGTGAGTCTGTTCTGGGTTTTATCCTCGGCACACATAAATTCCTTTAATTTTGAGATTTGTATCCTCTGTTTCTTTGATAATTTCTTTCCTTCCTTTTTCTTGGTTCTATTTTTCTTTAACTCTTATCACGGAGATGTTGCTCCTCCTGGTAGGTTCTATTTCCCATCTCTGTGTCTTTCTGTTTTGCTTTATGGGAGATTTTTTTTTCCTATTTCAATATTTCTTAGGAATTTTTACTTAGACTAAAACATTTTAGACATCTGCACACTCTTGCTGTTTTTTTCTAACTACTTCCTTGATACAGCATTTACTTCTAGTTTTATGGATGTAATATCATCTCTTATCACTTTAAAAATATTAAATGTAGGATTCTTTTTTCAAAAAACAAAAAAAAACTTTCTTAAGTTTCCTCTGTCTTTCATCTTTGTTTTCTCTGAATTTATTTATTTTTTTAAATGTTTGTTTCAACTTTTGAAAAAGCATACTGGTGGTATTTCTTGGATGCCTAATAACCCTTCTTGTTTAATGCTGAACCATTATTTGGAAGGGGTGTGTGTGTGTGTGTGTGTGTGTGTAAACTAGGGGCCTCTGGCTTAGGAAGATGAAGAAACAAAACAGTTTTACCACTGGTAAATTCATGGAATTGTCTACATGGTGTTTTCTTTAGAATTGATTAATTTCTCCAGAGATAGATCTTCAAAACTGCTTCACTTTTCTTAGATTATTGACCTGTAATGATAATCTGACCTAGGCTAAAGGGGTTGCATTTAGGAGGCTGATTGACTTTTAAACAGCCCCCTGTCTCAGTCTGGCATCTCAGCCCTGCTCTCCAGACCCCAAGTCTGGGGTCTCTCTGAAATAGGCCTCTCTTTGTCCAACCTCTGAGGAGGATAAGAAGGGGTAATTTGGGGGCTGCCTGGAGGGAAGGAGAGGCTTGGGAGTCTCATTCCTCTCCAGATACATTTTCAATCCTTCTTCACTTCTATGCTCACTCCTCCCTCTGGGGGCTAAGCTTGCCCCTCTTACCCCCCCACAAGGGATCTGCCAGGGGAAATTGCCTACCAACTTCTCATTTTGTCATTCATCTGCAGGCATCGCGTTTATAGCTTTCTCTGCTCTGCTAAGTTCTAAAATCTGCGGAATTCTTACCTGTAAACGTTTTTCCCTTCTCCTTGTCCTTGGATGAGCATTTAAATCTATTCCTTCTCTTCCTTTCTAGTGAGGCTATGGGAAAGAGAAGAGTCCAGCCAAATGTATTTCACTGGGAGTCCGGTTCAAATTTCCTAATGAACATATCACTATTTTTAAACTTCCAATCAATTTCACTAAAGTATGCTCTACATATAATAAGATGTATCCATTTTAAGCATACAGGGTGAGGACTTTCGACTTTTGACAAAACTCTAAGGAGAGCAGACAGTTCAACATCCATGAACTGCTTTATATATTTGGAACAGAAAAGAAGGATTGTGCTCTCAAGAACTATATGAAAAAGACCTGACGCGGTAACTTGTTCAGATGGTATCTTTCCCAGTCTCCTAGCAGTACAAATCCAGATAATCTAATAGTTTAGCAATAGTAGACATAAGCAGCAGTTTACAGATCTGAATTAACAAAGCTTAAATTAATAGCCACTGTTTCTCATGGATATAAACAGTGGAGGGCTGAAATGTCCC
>NW_003852409.1:10609408-10614724 GCF_000181295.1 Otolemur garnettii | reverse complement strand
TGACTTTTTGAGGAAGAAAGGGAAATGTGACAGGGGATTTAATATTTTAATTTATTCAAAGCATTTTGTAGCTAGGATTTGTGATAATTCTAGATGCTACTAGAGAGACAAATTAATTAGTCAGCAAGAATGTTGCTGAAAGCAAGACTGTATGATGCAGGGCAGAAGAATATATGTTTATTTAAAATGTTCTGATGGGAGTTGGAGATCTAGGTTTTGCTGTAATCCTGTTCTACAAACCTTAGTGGTTTTATTACACCTCCCTCCCCCTGTTTCTTTCTAACTCTTGACTAAGAGAAACAGATACTGGCTGAGTGGTCAAAGGGCTATGACAAATGATATCCGTAATAGTCTTATTTGCCTTTGCAAGGCAGGTGTGAGCATGAAGTAAACAGTTTCTCCAGTTGCCCAATAGGTGTTAATCCGACAGTGGGGAAGGAGAGGGGAAAGAAGGAAGCAATTCAGCCTGTCTTGAAATTTTAAATGTTTTCAGATACTTTCTTGATCTCCCTGTTTTCGTATGAAGGAAACTGAAGTGCAAACCCACAATTGATTGGAAGATCAGTGGGGTTATGATTGAGTTTTTGTTTTCTGCATCGTATTCAGGTAAAAGTAAAAACAAAGCCTAAGTTTGTTGAGTAATAGGTTTGGGATATGTTTAGAGTAAGAGTACAGAGTTCTAGGTTCAGGGCACTGAGTTTAATTCACTCTGGACCATGCCTCAGGGCGAGGAGGGTTGGCTATTATTACTACGACCATCACCGCCAATTATATGTTTGGGTTGTGAGTTTCTTCTATTAATCAGTCTGGGAACACAGTAAGTGATGAGTTTGGTTCATTTTGTTCAAGACACTTGATGTTTTACAGTGTTTACAAATACTCTAACTGTAAGCCCTATTTTAGTTCACAGCAAAGATATGAATAGAACTAGGCTGGGCTTCAGGATCCTGGGAATTCTAGTGGAGTCTGTGCCAGCAACACGCTCACTATGTGATCTTGGGCAAATCTTCTCACTTTTGCTTTTTTTGTTTTGCTTTTCTTTCCTTTTTATTTTTCGGAGGCAAAACATACATGAAATAAAGCGTACCATTTAGCCCCTTTTACGTGTATGGCTTAGGGGCACTCAGTACATTCCCATTGTTGTGCGACTATCACCATTATCCATCTGCAGGACTTTAGTCAGCATCCCTGATGGGCACTGAAATTATGTGCCCATTAACCCATAATTTTTCACTGTCCCTTTTCCACCAGTCCCCACTAACCGCTATTCTACTTTCTGTCTCATGAATGTGACTTTTTTAGGTTCTTCATATAGGTAGACTCATATCACATTTGTCCTTTGGTGTTTATTCTATTTAACTTGCATAATGTTTCCATGTTCAGCGTGTATCAGGTGTTCATTCCCGTTTAAAGCTGAACAACATTCCATTGTATAGACAGGGCACATTTTATTAATCCATTCACGGGTTTATGGACATTTGAGTTGTTCACAAATATCCTCTTGAGTCCCTGCTTTCCATTCATTTGAGCATATATCTAGACGTCGCATTTCTGGGTATATCCTATGGTAATTCAACATTTAAATTTTGGGTAATTGCCCTATTGGTTTCCACAGGGGCTGTGCCATTTTACTTGCTCAACAGCAAGTCACAATGGTTCTAATTCCTCCGTATTCTCATCCACACTTGTCATTTCTGGGGGTTTTTTTGTTTGTTTGTTTTTGTTTTGTTTTGATAATAGCCATCCTCATGGGTGTGAAGAGGTACCTCATTTTGGTTTTGATTTGCCTTTCCTCAATGATTAATGGTATTGAGAATCTTTTCATATGCTTATTGGCCATCTGTATATTTTCTTTAGAGAAATGTTCACTGAAGCTTTTGCGTATTTTTAAATCAAGTTGTTTGTTGTTGTTGTTGAGTTGTAGGAGTTCTTTATATATTCTGAATATCAATACCATATGGTTTGCAGATTATTTTCTTCTATTCTGTGACTTGCCTTTTTGCTGTCTTGGTAGTGTTCTTGACTACACAAAAGTTTTTAATTTTGATGGAGTCCAATTTATTTATTATGTCTTTCATTGCCTGAACTTTGGTGTCAGTTTATTCCCAGATATTCTTTCCTTTTTTTTTTTTTTCTGAGACAGAGTTTCTCTCTGTCACCCTGAGTGCAGTGTTGTCATTGTAGCTCACTGCAACCTCCAACTCCTGGACTCAAGTGATCTTCCTGCCTCAGCCTCCATGGCTAATTCTTCTATTTTTAGTAGAACTGGGTCTCACTCTTGCTCAAGTTGCTCAAGGGATCCTCTCACCTCAGCCTCCCAGAGTGGTAGGATTACTGTCACGAGCCTTTTTGATGTTACTGTAAATGGAATTGTTTTCTTAATTTCCTTTTCATATTGTTCATTGTTAATGTGTAGAAATTCAATGAACTTTTGTGTTTTCCTCTTTTACTTATGGTGATAATAAAGACCTGACTTGTGAGGATTAAAGTCATGTCAAGGACAGAACTTATCAAATCGCAGGGGCTTAATAAACAGTAACCATTATTAATATTATTGTTATTATTACCGGTTGATTTTTTAATAGGCATTCTGGGCTAGATTCCTGTGTAGGAAGCATAGCCTAAGTCTAAATTTTCAGATTAAGATGAAGCATCAGTCATTATAATGCAGGTTCTGACATTCCTTATCCTTATACATTTGAACAAATCATTTCATAAGTCTAAACTACAGTGTGCCTATTTGAAAATTGGGAATGGCAATATCTGCCTTATTGCATCCCCATTAAGACCAAAGGGAATAATGTGTGTGGCAGAAACTAGCATAGAGCAGTGATTATCACCAGCTCTGGTGAATAAGATCAGGACCTCTGCAGCTGGACTGGTTGGGCTTAAAACTTGACTGCCTGTGAACATGAACTTGTAACTTCACCCATACGCCTCAGTTTCCTCATCTATAAAAGGAGAGGGTGATAGTGATCCCCACATGGCATTGTTTGAGGATTCAGTGAGTTAAGATATATAAAGTGCTCCCTGTTGGCGTATACAGCTCTACATGGTAGCTATTGTTATTGTTATCATTATTGTGATGACTACTATAGTTGCCTTGCTGCCCTCTGTCAGAAAGTCTATAGAATTGCCTGAATAAAACCATTTATAATCTTTGCCCCCCTCCCATTACATGAATGAGGCCTTAAGAAAAAAAAAGAAGGAATCCTCACCCACAGCCCCCAACCCCCCACTGGGAGTGCTTCCTCCGTCGTCTCCTGCTTGCAGTGACACCACCTGCACCCCCGTGCCCCCACCACAGCTCCAGCATCAGGCCCACCGGAGATCTGAGCAGATGTTTCTGCTTTTCAGACCCAGGCATTTCCTCTCTTCTAGGAGCACATGCCAGCACAGTCAATATCTGGAAACCCGCTGCTTCACAGTAGGGCTGAGAACTAAACTGGTACTTTACTAGAAAATGGTAATAAAGCAATTTGAATTGCTTTTCATCCTCTTTGCTCTTAACGGCTTTTAGGTTCATATGAGACCAATCAATTAATCCTGCTTCGGAGCTACAGGAATGGGGTGTTTGCCAGCTAGTGCACAGGAGATGGGCCCATCACAGAGATTTTTCTGGCCCTATCCCTTGAGGACCATGCCACCCGGCATCTGGAGCAGTGGAGAGCAGAGATACCCACTGGCCCACCCCATTTTCCTGCCGGCTGGCCAGCTCTCCAGGGGCTAGCGAATGGCCTCTACCCCAAAGGCAAACCATACCTGTGATTTCACATTGTGTGGTCTTCTCACGCTCTCATTTCCTTCAATCTCAGGGTCTGTCTGAAAGAGTTAATAAGGTAGAGAGGATGATTCCCTTGGATAGAAAACTGATATGTAAATGAAAAACAAGAGGTACCTTTTCTTTCCTCACCAAGTTCAATGTAATTCCTTTCAAAGCTTCTTCTCTTACCTTGAGGGAGTTCCCACCAATCCTAGCATCCTGATGTCTATGTCTGCACCTAGCATGTGGCAGCTCTCAGAGAATAATGGATGCAGTGAATTAAAATAGAAATGAAATGAAAATTTAGACAGGATGGAAGTCAGGGCAAGAATTTTTTTCCCCTTCTCTTCATAACCTAGTATTGAATGTTATTCTTTTATGAATTAATTCCTTTCTTTAAAAAAAAAACCTTTGGACCAAAAGACAAATGATTAATCCATAAATGGAGGGTAACAGATTGGAAGTGATCAATGCAAGTGGACTGATGGATTGACTTTCCAGCAAAAAACTTGGTAACGGGACAAATTGATGTTTTTCCTCCCTAGTTGTAGAGTCAGTGTGGGGTATTTCTCCATCTCAGCACAGATTTTTGCCAGAAGTTGTCTCAAGAGCTCAAGCACAACTTGTTTAGACATTTTCCAGTTGTAATTTTTTTCTAGGCTGTTAAAAATATTGACTTTGACAGCTTTAAAATGATGGCCTCAAAATTGGAATAATTTACATTCTGGAATTAAGATAATTCAGGCATTTCTGCTGGCAACGACAGAGGGTAGGAGCCAGTTATATAAATCCCAGATTTGAGGGAGACTGGGCCATTAGCATAGATGGCTTGGCTGTGGATATTCAGAGCAGTCACCTTCCCATGTAAATGAATCTTTATGTCTCTCCCAGGCAGGCCCAGATTCTGAGCTATTTTTGGAGCTCCTTTCAGATCAGGTGATCTGGAAGAGGGGTGGGTGAAGGCCTCAGACTCAGGCCACACTCATGTTGCAGGCCTGTTGGTGTTCAGCAAAAGACATGGAAAGCCTGAGGAAAAATTCTCGCCACTGTCTGGCTGTTGCATGTTTACCCTAGACGTTCTCTCCTTCAACTCCTGGGTCTTAGTCCCGGCGAGTCAACATAGAAGGCATTCAGACCAGCTCAGTGGCCCTGGACCCGGCCCAGCTGTCTCTGCCAGATTCCAGACACACCTGCTAAACAGATTCCTCTCTCCCGGCACTCTGCTGACATTTTCAGCTGAAAGAGAAGTTGCTCTCTTCATCCATAGCATTCCTCTGACTACTAACTGGATCATTTGTCCACCCCATTCCTTAGGACCTACTCCTTGATCCTGACCAGAAATACCTAAGTCAAAAGAAAACTTGGTCAAAAGAAAACCCCAAGGCACTGGCTGGGAAATGATTGAGTGGCAATTATATTCCATGGGGAAAATGGAAGCCAGCGACAGCTTCCCATTTGGAGCTCCTCCTCCCTGCCTTGAAACCTTCAGACTTGTCACATTTAGTTATTTCCAATAGCTCTCAGGTATCATGTACATTTTCCACATGAAAAAA
>NW_003852409.1:10601250-10607842 GCF_000181295.1 Otolemur garnettii | reverse complement strand
TTTTTTTTTTTAAACAACAAGAGGGGAATGAACTAGCTCAAAATCTTGCAGCTAGTAAGTGGCAGAGCCTAGAATTGAAAGGCTTTTGGGACTATCATCCAGGAACTTGATTATTTCCATGACTGAGGGGGCATTAAAAAAGAAAAAAGAATGCTTATGCCCTTATATGTGAGAACTGCAGGATGTTCAAACATCTTTTATTGTATTACAGTCCTCTGCATTTGATATATCTTTTGAGTCCATGGCCATAAATGATGCTGCATTTACTCCTGCAGGCACTGCTGTTGGGTGTATAAATCGCTCTAAAATTTCTGGAGGATAATTAAGCACTGTGTATGAAGAGCTACCCTTTGATACAGTGATTTTACTTGTTGGAATCTGTCCTAAGAAAACAATCAGAGTTGCAGATAGATTTATGCACGAAGATATTATGATAATAATAATGGCTGGGATTTATCGCGCTCACACCATATGCCAGACTCTGTGTTAAGTGCTTTACACGCATCGTCTTATTTTCTCTTCATAACAACACTGTGAGGTATTAGCCTCATCCCCATGTATACATGGGGAATCCCAGGCTTCGCAAGTCTCTGTGATTTGGCCAAGGTTACTTGGCTACTATATGATAGAGGGAATTCAAAGCCAAGCAGACTGATTCACAGGGTTTCTTCATTTTAATTACTATGCAATACTGGCTAATAGTAGTAAATTACAACTTTATTGGGAAAAAACTGGAAAGACTCTGGCGGTCTAACATTAGCGCACTTGGTTAGGTGAATTACGACCTGCTTCCTCTTCCTGCACGTTGCCCTGAAGTAACCCTCCACTGTGCCTTCTTTTTGAAAAAGGACAGTGGATCTGGTCTGAGGCTTTGCAGATAGTTCACACGTGTGCAGATTACCATTCAGAGCTTAATTACAGGAAGGAGGCTTGGGTTTGAACCCTGATTTGGCCACATCCTATAAGTTCAGCTGTTTTTTCTTTACCAAGCCTCACTTTCCATGTCATTAAAATAGGAAAGTGGCATCCACTATGTGGACTGCTGCGTGGAACCTTCAGCTTGCGGAAGTGCTCAGGGACACATAGTAGGTGCTCACTAAGAGTTAGGTGACTAGAAAGAGATGGAGGCAGGACTCTGTGCTGGTCAGGGCACTGAGGAGGAAGGCTTGCTCTTCTCCGAGGGAAGCAGATTCCCCCCTTTCCTCCAGGAAGAGGAAGTCAGGGAAAGCTACTTCAGAACCCTGCATTCTTGCGGTGAAGTCCTATGAACAGCTTTAAAACAATGTAAATAGGATAATTGGCAGAGGAAAGGGACACGAGCAGGAAAAACAGACTGAGAAATGCGGAGACCTGACTGTTCACATGAAAGGGCTCTTTCTTCTATGAAGGCCAAGGCAGGTCTCATGGGCTCAGCATGGCACAGCAGAGAAGCTTGGGGAAGCTTGAGTAATCAGGGAGCTGCCTCTGACATCTGCCCCAGCCTCAGACCAGACCAGGTCCCCAGCGCCTGAGAATGAAACTTGAGAAGTCCCTGCACTGACTGGACTCACATTTCATGGTCAGCCCCCAGAATAATCCCTGCTTCAGAGGTGACTCAGCTTGGGAAAGGCCAGAGTTGGTGGCCCTTTATCACAAGTGCTTGACTCAGAGAGTGTGAGAGCTGGAGGAGGCCTGGGAGATAAATCATCTTCACCCAACCCTTCCATTTGGGAGACAAGAGAGGCTCAGAAAGGAGATGAGACTTGGTTACCATCCACCCCGCTACTAAGCAACATAAGCAACAGTGCCAGGAACCAGCCCGTGCACGGCTGGCTTGGAGTCCAGCAGAGGTCCCCTAACCCCATGCCCAGCATCTTAATGCTGCTTATTTGTAATCTAGAACCATCTCTTTATCGAATTATCTGTCTTTACTCATGCCTTTAGGGAGCGGATGCATATTCTGTGCACCCCCAAATATATATGATGAAAACAAGGAAGTATGTGTATATATCCATTCTGGGAACAAAGGGGGCCAATTCTTACCCAAAAGTGTCTCCTGAAGCCATTTCCATCTCTCAGCTCAGACTTACCATCTCTCTTCTGGATCTCTGTGCATGTCTAGCTGGTTGTCCTGTCTTCATTAATTGCTTCTCTTCTTAGCCATTTTTTCAACCCTGCAGCCAGAATCATTTTTCAAGGAATCTTTTTGTGGTTCCATTGTGTACTGGACAAAAACAAACTTCTTAGGAGGACATTCAAAGCTTTTATGATCTGCGTCCAACCTCCCTTGCCAGGTCTATCCAACAGGTCTGTCTGCCCGTGTGTGATAGACTTTTATCACCGTGGAAGCTCTCAGAAGCTGCTTCACGCCTCCGTGCCTTTGTTCCTAGTGCGCCTTCTGCCTGGAAGGCCTGTCTCCCACACACCAGTCCAGAAACGTTTGCTTCTCTCTTAAGCACAGCTCAGACATCACCTTCTTTCTGAACCCTTCCATCGCACCTCTGCAGGCAAAACCTATCTCCCTCCTGTTCTGTTTCTCCAGTGCTCAGCATGCACTCTTGTTTGGCTTTCATAGCGAATTGAGGGTGAGTTATGTATTTGCCTGCCTGCCTAGCTTCCCGAGGAGGCTGTGAGTGAGCCTTTGCACAGCACCAACTATGTCTGTCTCGTCTACTCTCAAGTCCTAGCATAGGGTCTGATGCACAATAAGTGTCCAAGAATGTTTTGTGGGCTAATGAATTATTAGACGAACAGATCTAAAATTATTTCTTCCTTGTGGGTTGCCCATCCAGAAGATAGATGTTCACACACCTGCAGGGTACATTGGGTATGATCTGAGTTAAATGATGTCTCGTGTTGGCAGAGAAATGCACATGTATGGAGAAAACATCAGGGTCCATGAAATACGGTCCTAAATGATATCCTAAAAGAAGATGCTTGGAAAAGCAGGTGTGGACTAGAAGCAAAGCTGCTTCTGTGCATTGCAGTTCTATATGGCATACTCTAGGGTGAGTAATGGCAGGGGTTTATTCGGATAATGAAGATGTGATCATTTCCAAATGCAGTACCAGCGAGGAGGTCAGCCGGAAAGCACCAGAACGTTCGAGTGATTCTGAGGAATGTTAAAGTGACGGTTGTAACCTAAAGTGTTCTAGGAAGTCAGTCTGAGAGAGCTGGTCCTTTATGGGGAACAGCTTCCTAAAGGAGATAAGTCTTCAGGTAGGTTTCCCTCCACCATCATCACGGAATGGGCCCAAATATTTCATCTTTTGTGGCTTTTGATGGAATCTTCTGAGTTATGTGTGTGTTGGGTCTGACCTCCTGTGTTTTGAACTTTTGTGTGTAAGACAGTGACTCTTAGGGGGACTTCAAGTTCTTGAGTCAGTCTGTGTTTGGAGAAGAAATGAAAGTGAGGCAGTTTTGTCCCGCATTTTCGTGGAGCTTAACCATGACCCTCAGATGACACAATTGACAGTGAAGTCTTCCAACTAAGTCCTCGTCCTTTCATTTGCTAATATTTTATATTTGCCTAGCAGAGATATAGACATGAATTTAGAAGATACAGATGAGAATTAAGTTTTTAAAAGTTACATTGTAGCGTTGTTGAATGTTAATTTTTTTTAGCTAAAACAATTTGGATTAGTCATTATTTTTATCTGCCCATGTCAGCCTTGTTTTCACCAACCTGGGTAGGTAAAAGTGGGGTCTCTGGAGTAGGGTAACCTCCTGGTAACAGGGTACAGGACGCTTTCACATTTGCCATTGTATGACATCATCCTAGCAACCTGGGATTGAGAACTTGATAGACCCATTTTACAGGTGAGGAGTCCGAGGTACAGAAAGGCTAAGTCATTTTCTAAAAGAAGTAAATGGCACAGATGAACATGGATTTTGTGACTTCAGTTGCAGTGCTCTTGGGTGGGTCATAGCTTCTGAAGTTTCATCCTGTCTCCATCACCTCTGCTAGGAAACATGACTTGGGGTAAATTGCTATACTTTTAAAGTTACATTTTTCTCATCTATAAAATGGGCATAATGGTTCTCCTCTCTCAGGACGAAATTGATTCAAGAAACACACAAAGTGGCAGCTAGGAGCCGGTACTCAGTGGTTAGGGCATCCGCCACATACACTGAGGCAGGCAGGTTTGTACCTGGCCCAGGCCTGCTAAACAACAATGACAACTGTAACAACAACAACAATAGCTGGGCATTGTGGCAGGCGCCTGTAGCCCCAGCTACTTGGGAGGCTGAGGCAAGAGAATCCCTTAAGCCCAAGAGTTTGAGGTTGCTGTGAGCTGTGATGCCATGGCACTCTACTGAAGGGTGATATAGTGAGACTCTGTTTCAAAAAAAAGAAAAGAAATACACAAAGTGGGGGAGGAAATGAGAATGGAAAATCCAATGAATGCAATTGATTTCCTTTGCATTGGTCTAATGTAAGGTAGGACATGAGATTGGTGGGACTTGAGGACTTAAGGTGGGCATTTGTCCAGTTTTCTCCCCAGAACAATAGAAATCCCTGAAGATTTTAAGAGTGTCCTATAAGAAAATGGGGGGGCGTTTGCATTTTCTAGCATTTTCTGGCATGGGCTCTTACAAGAGAGTCCTAATTGGTCTCTTACCCTATACTCTCTCCCTCTCTAGTTCATCCTCAGCGATTCTATCACAGTGATATTTCTGGAGCACACACCATCATCTCAACCTCCTGCTTATAGACCTTCACCAGCTCTGCACTTCTCCCGGGATGAAAGCACAAGCTGACATTGAAGACTCTTTACCACATGGCCTCTGCCAGCACTTCTGGCTTCACGCTGCCCTTCCCGCCCTCAGCTTCTGCACATTCTCTGCAGTGGCTCACCCTGATGAAAACCCCATGACTGGTACAGCTGTTTCTTGCCTTTGTACACGCTGCTCTTGGGGGTGGAATACTTTGTTCTGATATCCTCTAAGACATACAATCCTAGTCATCAAGGCTCAGCTCAGCCAGCACTGTTCCACCTTACTGTAATTATGTGCCTGACTCTTCCATCAACTGCGAACGCCTTAAGAATAGCGGCGTGCCTTACTCATCTCTGACCCTTAACGTGTAGCGCAGTGTGGGGGTGGCAAATGTGCAATGAGCCAATGTAGGCTCCAGACCGGCTGAGTTCTAACTCCAGCTCCGCCACTCGCTAGCTGTGCAGACTATTGTAACTTCTCTGTGTCTCAGTTTCACCATTGATAAAATGTACCTGCCTTCTGGGGACTATATGTGCATTTTAGATATATGTCTGTATATATGTGTAATGGTAGTATTAAGTTGTGGCATCATAGAGTAGCATTATATATATGTAGTGTGTATAAGTATATAGTGTATAGTATGGTGGAGCAGTAGTCCCCAGCCTTTTGGGGACCAGAGACCAATTTCATGGAAGACATATTTTTTCCAGGGACCAGGGGTGGATGGGAGAGATGGTTTTAGTTTCGGGATGATTCCACCGCATTACATTTCCACCTCAGATCATCACACGTTAGATTTCTCACGAGGAGAGCACAACCTAGGTCCCTCCCATGCACAGTTTACAGGAGGGTTTGAGCTTTGTGAGAATTAATGCCACCACCTCTAACAGGAGGTGCACTTGGGTGGTAATGCCAGCAATGGGGAGCCGCTGTAAATACAGATGATTTTCACTGGCTTACCCGCCACTCACCTCTTGCAGTTCAGTCTGGTTTCTGATAGGACTGGTCCAAGGTCTGGGCCATGGGGGACTGCAGCTGTGTAGTGTATGTGTACGTTTGTGAGTGTGTGGTGTGCATAGTGGCAATAAAAGGGGCTGGCACATAGTACAACCTCAATCAACACTGGGTGTTAGTGTCTTGATGGCAGTTCATGGATTGGAAGCCAGAAAATGTTCAAGGATTTTCTCCTCCTCTGGATTGCTGTGAGTAATGCAGCTACAAGGAGATTTGGGAAAGAGTAATCTGTGAGGTCAGAAGTTAAGTTTACTCTAAATTTCTACTTTTAGCAGAGCAAACATCTATGTTTCCCCAGCCAGCAAAAAAGAACGCCCCTTGCTTCTCCTCTCAGCCTTGTCTGCTTCTTGCCCGCATCCCCAAGCTCTCAAGGCTCTGCTCTATTTCTGCCGTGGTGTGGTATTGATGATGGCTTTTCAGATTAATGTGCTCCAGTTTCCATGTCAGAGTCTTCCCAGATGAAAATAATCCCTTAGCAACTGCTATGATTTGAATGTTTGTGTCCCTCGAAAATTCATGTATTGAAACCTAATCCCCAATGTGATAGCATTAGGAGTAGGGCTTTGGGGAGAGCCCTCATGAATGGGATTAGCATCCTTATAAAAGAGAGCTGAGGGAGCTTGTTCTCCCTGTCTGCTATACGAGGACACAAGTAAAAGGCATCATCTTTGAAGCAGAGTGTGGGCTCACACCAGACACTGAATCTGCTGGCATCTTGATCTTGGACTTCCTCGTCTCTAGAACTGTATGAGAGAGAGATATATGCTGTTTATAAATTACCTAGTCCAAGGTATTTTGTGATAACAGCCCAAGTGAACTGAGATACCAAGTTATAGCAGATAGGACCACGATATACCTGCGCCTCTCAACGGAAGGTCAT
>NW_003852409.1:10599662-10601198 GCF_000181295.1 Otolemur garnettii | reverse complement strand
ATCACCCATTTCATATATATGTAAGAAGGTAGTCTCACCCTAACACTAGACCCATTTCACCTTTCGAAAGTCCCAGTTAAGAGCTGGATAACCTGTGGATGGGTTCAGTGATGCTTGGGAAGAGGTAATGGCCATGGGTACAACAGGGAATATGAAAAAACGGGAGGGAAAGAAACCTAACAGAACCTCCAGGAAAGGTGCTTATCGTCCATTTGGCAAACATCCATCTCAGAAAGAGCTCTGGATGGGAAATAAAAGGAGAGAATGTATTATGTTATGAAACTAATGGCCCAATCTTTAATAAATTGAATGATTGCATTATAAATAATATATAACATATAAAGCCAAAAATGCTTGTTCTGTAGACCTGTTTATTCAGCTGCTAAGATATATATCCTGGGCCACTTTCTTTTTTTTCCCATTAAAAAATCTATTTCATTGAAAAAATACAACATCCTTCTGACATAAATTCTGATGCAATTTTTTAGAAATGTGAAACTTGATGAAAATATAGCTCTCCTTTCTTTACAAAGGCTTTGCAAACCAGCTAGTTAATGTTTATCTGAAAGAACAAAAACAGGGGTATATAACGTGAGATTGTGCATTTGTGAGCAGAGGTAGAACAAGGAGCTGTAAATTCTAATTCCCTGTCTCCACTAACTAGCTGCGTCACCTTGGGTAAGTTATTACTAAACCTCTCTGATCTTGGCTTAACCCAGTAGAAGACTCTGCTATTTTGACCAGAAGATCATCAAATTCCTTTCTTGATCCCTGGTGAAAAGCCCCCGAGAGCTGAAAAGGTTTTCAGAATTCATCTTTCTAACCTCCTGCCCCAAATGAACACCGATGCACACTGTGCTTCTCAGGACTTTTTCTGGTGCTTTTCTTAAAAGATTTCTAAGGAAAGTGATTCTCCAACTTGCTGTTTAACAACCCCTACCACCATCATCTTGGAGTTCTTCTTCCTTTTACACTGAACATTGTAGAATGCTTTAAAGAACAGGCAGACACACACACACACACACACACACACATACACACCCACCCCTGACTGCACAGGACTATTCAGATGCAACAGGTGCAATGGGTTATAGATCTTACAAAGAACACAAAGAAGCACCCAGTCAGCGGGAACAGCAGTTGCCAAGAATTTAATTCATCAGTACAAATCCAAATTTACAAAGAACTAATCCCACATAATGGGTGAAGGACAAAAAGGAGGATTAATGGGGGAAAAGGGACTTTCTGAAAATTCGCATCTCAAGCCCACTAAACTCCTCATTTGGCCTGCTTCATTTTCCTTCTTTTCCCAGCAGATTGTACTTTATTTTTCTTAATAAAATAAAGTTGGTTGTGATGAATAATTGCAACCTAAGAGCGGGGATGTGCTCAACTGCTCTAAAGTTGGTCTGAATGTTTCTGAGTGTAGAATAACATTTGTGTCAGGAATGCGGGAATATTGCAGTTGAAATAATGAATCTCTTCCTCATGGCTTGTATTGCCCTTGCAGAATCAGGGCAAAAAAAAAAAAAAAAA
>NW_003852409.1:10598870-10599642 GCF_000181295.1 Otolemur garnettii | reverse complement strand
AAAAAAAAAAAGCCTCCTTTTTCCTAAGCCATGGAAAGAATATTCTACTAGTGACAACCCAGAGTAAAAGTCTCAGTCTACCGCCGAAAAACATATTCTTCAAGACTTATTGTCAGCACCTCCCTGGGTACCAATTCCTGCTCAGGTTGGAAATCAGCCCTGTTCTGTTGCTTTTAGAAACTGAATTTATTTTTCCTTCTTTCCTAGCATGGATACCTGGGGGCTGACCTCCATCAAGGGAATTGGAAGAATGACTTCTCCCCAACACACCTACGTTGGCTTCAGTGACTTGGATTTTTCCTGCTTTCCAAATACTGTTTTTCGTTCACGTTGTTGAAATGTCTTCCTCCCCACCTTTTCCTAGATGCCCATCTCCCAGGACAGGAGCCCCTTCTCTCCTCTTCTTACCATGTACTCTCCCATTTGTTTCACCCGTTCACATCTATAACTTAAAACAGTGTTCCTCTGTGGGCGACCCCCAAATCCTCATCTCCTGTTCTCACATTCTCCCTCCCGTCTGACTCCACTAGGACAGTGGCCAATTACACCTTGCTTCCTGGGAGTTTTACGGCCCTATCAAGTGTACGTTGTTCCAAACTAGATGAGTTGCCTCTCTCCTCCAGCAGTCTCTTCCTTCTGTCCCCTTGGCCAAGGAAGGGGACTTTGCCACCCATGGGGATTTCCATCTCTCCCCTTGCACGCCCAGGCACATCCAGAGCACGTTTTTACGTTCATTTGGTCTCTCTCCCTTTGTCTCTTTTTACCACTGACA
>NW_003852409.1:10546357-10598729 GCF_000181295.1 Otolemur garnettii | reverse complement strand
GCATCCCGCATGGTATTTAGTGTCAAGACCCAAAACGATGACTTCTCAGATGAAGGACATAGCTACAACTCAATCTTTGATCCTATGAAGGCAAACTGTGTAAACTAATCACAGATATTCCCCATATTAATCTGAAATTTTAAAAAAATGGCCTTTGAAGGCAGCACTGCATTTATTGGGCTCTTACAGTGTTTGTTGTTTACTTGTTTGATTTTGTAACATGAATTATTCTTCAACTTTAAAAAATCAAGACTTTATATTATATGAACATATCCAGTTTTCAAGTTCCCATTTATACTCAGCAACACTGGCTGGGGCCAGGAGTTGTGGCTAGCTTTATAGGACACATCTACTCCACTGTGCCCTTTGTTCCTCCACCTCCAAGTGACCCCTAATACTCAGCCTGTCACCTCTGTGTGTCACCTGCCTCTCATTCCACCTCCCAGGTATCTGAGTTTTTTTCATAAACAAAGATGTGTATTAAATGACTGCTACATTGCTAAGTATAATTCAGAATTTGTGAGTGATACAGGGCCTCAAAGATTTTCTAGTTCCAAGTCATGCCCATTAGATGTTAAAATCTTTACAGCAGGCTTGGGGGGGAGTTCACTTCAATTCCCCGACAATTGCTGAGGTTGCAGGCAGACATGTGTGAGGATAAGTCCCCCACCTTCAAGGGCAGCACCTCTTCTCATAGGCAGACCGTGAGCTCTAATGGCTGGAAAGGCCTCCCTCGGACTGAGTTAAAATCACTTAGAGATCCCTGTAAGGACACGTGTCAAAAAGCCAGGTGGCATGTTGTGAGGTTTTAAGTGCAGTCGGAGTGTTTGAAGGAGGCAGAGATCACACCAGTTTGGGAAGGGGGAAAGCATCATACATGGTGCTTTGAATTACGTGGCACTTAATATGGGCACTGATGGAAGATGAGATTTTGCCAGAGTCAAGTTCAGAAAGGCTATTCCCAGGGGTGAAAACGGCAAGTACATGGTATATTGGGGTACACTGACAGTGGCTCGTGTGTGCAGGTTGGCTGGAGCATGGCATGAGTGGGGAGGTGGAAGAGGGCCTCCAGGGCACAGGGCGGGGGTCCAGAGGAAGACTGCAACCTCGCCAGGCCTTTCTCCCAAACCTACTTACCGCTCATCTCTATGTCCGGCTGTCTGCTGATGCTCTCCTCCACCGCCCCACCACACGAGTCAGTCGCCCCACATCTGTGGTATCAGTGCAGTGTCCTTGCCCAGAGACCTGCCTCAGTGCTTCCCTTACCATGTGTCCCCCCATCAAAGTCAGGGAATCTTCCTAAAATAACATTCTCATTTGGTATTGGGTAATTTGATCAAGACACCTGCTTATTTGTTCTGTTTTACCTAATTTTAAACCCTTTTCTCCAAATTTCAGTGACATAAACCCACCTGTCTGTAGGTCTCACTCACTGTGGCTGTAACGGATTCCTTGTCACTGTGTAAATGGACACACACGGTGTGTTCCTATCAGATCCGCCTATGAAATTTTGTTTTTTGACTAGCTGAGAGGCCTTGTGTAAGTTTCTTAACATATGCTCAGTTTTCAAATGCAGCTAACGAATTCCTCTATTGACCACCCAAGGGACTGTAACCAACTAGTCGACATACAGAGGTGGTCGATGTAAGGAACTGGTCCTGCTGTACGTCCAGTCTATGAAAATCAGGTCAACTTAAGGAGGCAGGCAGTGTGGGGTGGTGGTTGACTATGGAGGTTCTATTATGTTATTAAAAAATGAGTTAATCTGGCCCATCTGAGGAAATTTTTGAGAAAAACGAGGTCAAGTGGCTTCTATTCTTTGAAGCTTTTTCCAATGTCTGAAACAACTGAAGATTCTCCATCTCAAAATGTGCCATGTCCAGAACTTTAACATATCTCTTCTCAGACTGCATTTCAATTACATGGCAACAGTAACTAACTTTTCTGAGCACTAATTTCCATATGTCTAATATAAATGATAAACACTTTACATGTACTTTCCCCCACTGAATCCTATCTATCTAACCATATAATGTAAATATGCTTATCATCCAATTTATAACATTTTGAAAGCAAAAGACACATTAGATTCTTTTTTGTATCATTTCTGCCAGGCACTTGCTTAGCAGATGATAGATGCTTATGGTAGGCAGAATTCTAAGCAGATTCCTAAGAATCTTGCCCTGTTGTGTACAGGCCTATGTAACTTCCTTTCCCGAGCGGGGAGTGCAATCTGTTAATATGATGGGTGTCAATCTTGAGATTCTGTTACATTATAAAGGTGAAGGGATCTTTGTATAAGTCCCTTATTAGTTGACTTTCAGATAATTAAAAGAAAAATTATCCTGGGCGGGGATGACCCAATCAGACTAAAACTCTTAAAAGAGAAACTGGATTCTTCCCTAAGGGAGAAAGTGTTTCCCATAGACCTTCCTACAACATGAAAGCTTTCTTTCCCAAGGTCATCAGGAAACACTTTGTGATCACAAGGAGCAGGTGGAATCAGAAGTAACAACACCTGATGAAAATATTTCAAATTGTATATGAAAACACTACACTGTACCCCATGTTTGCATTAATGTATATAGCTATCATTTAATTAAAAAATCAATAAAAGCCTTTTGAAGAAAAAAAAAAAAAAGAAGTAACAACACCCAGCAGTGAGGGGAAATGTGTGTACGTGCAATAGGAAGACCATACTTCTCCAAGCTGCAAAGGGATTTAGAAATTCCTTTCCCTAGAATGATCAAGTAGGGTAGAAGTTGCACAGAGCAATGGAGGTGGAATGAGAAGACTAAATGACCTGGGGCTGGTAAAAGAGGATGCCAGGAGAACATGCTAGAATGCCCTGGGTCCTAAAACTGGCAATGAATTTCTCCTCAGGAATCTGGAGATGCCATTCTCGCCTCTCGGGCTTCCGTGTCACAGGGAAGATATGACAAGAGTTAACATTTCCTCAACTACTATTGCAGAAAATCATGTAAAATCATTTCCATCTCCAAATCAAGTATCAGTTATCAGCAAATTGCCTTTTCTGCTGTTGACAATTCCATGTTCAACTCAAGAGCCTTTTTCTTTACTTGTTAGGGACACATAATAACAGGAATAGGAATGATAATGACCTACGACCAATGCTTTCTGAGTGTCGGGTATTATGCTGTGTAGTTTGTAGAACTGATTTAATTTTGTCATCGTAATAATCCTGAGAAGTGCTCATTTTTATCTCCATCTTGCAGATGGGGAAACTACAGCTTGGGAATGTTCTGTGATGTTCTGTGATCAGAAGTAACAACACCTGATTTTCACCTAAAAGCTAGTAAACTTTTAGGAGGGGGCAAAGTTTGCCCTGTGACTCATAACCACTAAGCTATATTACCATTGAGGTTGTTGAGATCACTAATCACTGAGCTGTATGACTATATGGCCCCAGGCTCTGTTGCAAATGGGCTATGTGCCCACAGGCAACATGTCTACAGAGATAGATGGTCACCTAGCTGACTGCTGAGTTATATGACCATGAAGCCATGACCACTGAGGTTTATGACCACTGGACTACACAACAACTAAGCTGTATCACCATAAAGCTATATGATCAGTGAGCCAGATATAGGCCAAATGCTGCTCCACACACATGGTTTGAAGTATAAAAGTCAACAAGCTGTCTCACTTGACACCTTATGATAATTATTAGATAACAGTATCAATAGGTCCATAATACACAGCTAGAGCTTGAAAAGAACATGTGATGTGGACATTGACATCTAGTCTTCATGCCTTACCAGTTGTGAGAATTTGACCAATTCAACAAATGGTTATGAGGCATATTCCATGTGTCAGATGCTACACAGGTTCCCTGCTTCCATGAAACTTTCACGGGAAGGAGAGTTTCAGACAGGGTTCTGCTGGAAACAGCAAGCAAAGTTAGAACCTAGTCAGTTAATGGTTTCAACCAGTCTTAGCTTATTTAGCTAAAAACTAAGATGATAGTAATATCTATTCCCTCTATTTCATAAAAAAACAAATTTTGGTACATGACACTGTTGTATAAACTATAAAACACACATTTTAATTATTCTATTATTGGAAATCATTGCTCCAGTGATGAGATCACATGTACTTTATTAAGCTCCTCTGTACAGACTGCTTGTCTGTAGGTATCACACCCGCAGGTTGTAATTTTAAAAATTATTTTTTCAAAGGTATGGATTTAATGCTACACCTTAGCCAGAGTGTGGAAATTATCCACCTTATGGGCTTTACAACTAACGTGTGCATTAAAAACTTGAGCAATAGCAACATATTAGCATTTAATGCCTTAAATCACATAAACGCTGAATAACTAGTTGGGTGGGAAAGATGTTGATTCAGAACCTGGATACATGGAGGACTGGAAGGTCGCAAAAGGGAAGCTGTGACTCTCTTGCTAAGTTTGGGGGAAAGTTTCAGGTTTTTTTGTTCACCCTCTTATGTTTTCTTCCAGTTGTTCTAAGTATCTGCCTCAAGAAAAGCAAATTGTTCCATTTACCCAAACACGTATGCGTTTCCCATAAATTCTATAGTCATGATCTTGAACTGAAATCTCAAAACTAAGTTTCTCAGAGGATCAGTTGGAAACTGATGCTTGATGTAGAGAACAAAAAGCTTTTACTCAATTATCTACAATAACAGCAGGGGAAATGCTGAAAATTACTGATAGAGTAAATGGACTTTTTTTTGCATAAATGTTCTCTGTTTTCTCAAGTTTACTTCAGTGTGAAAAAATTTTATCATGAAACGGACCCTCTAGCTCATTTTCTTTTTTCTCAAAGACTAGAAGACCGATTATTATTATTGTTAGTATTTATTTATTTATTTATTTATTTTGTCAGAGGTGATGGACTGATCACCATGGGTGATTGTTTAGTCTTTTAAACATCTGAGAACTCCCAAGATTCTATTTTTTCACAGTTACATGGACAATGTTTGGTGGGATCATAAAAAGAGTGGTGTGATCGTGAGAGTAGTAGATGTCTTTTTTATTATTTTTTCTTTTCTTTAGAGAATAGCTTTATTGAGATGCAATTTCCATACCACTAAATTCAAAATCGTCCAATTCAATGGCTTTTAGTACATTCACAGAGTTGTCATGCCATTGACATAATCTAAATTTAGGAACTTTTCATTACCTCAAGAAGAAATTCCCATACTTATTAGGAGTCAGTGCCATTTCCCCCTGTTTGGCCAGCACCTCACAGCCACCAAACCACGGTCTGTCTCTTCTGGTTTGTCAATAACGGGCATCACATAGAAATTGTATTCCGGCTCGGCGCCTATAGCTCAACTGGCTAAGGCGCCAGCCACGTACACCTAAGGTGGCGGGTTCGAATCCCCAGCCCGGACCCGCCAAACAACAATGATGGCTGCAACCAAAAAATAGCCGGGCATTGTGGCAGGCGCCTGTGGTCCCAGCTACTTGGGAGGCGGAGGCAGGAGTCTCGCTTGAGCCCAGGAGTTGGAGGTTGCTGTGAGCTGTAATGCCATGGCACTCTACCCAGGGGGACAGCTTGAGGCTCTGTCTCAAAAAAAAAAAAAAAAGAAAAAGAAAAAAAAAGAAATTGTATTCCACGATACGTGGTCTTTTCTGATTGGTTTCTTTTACTTAGCTTTATGATTCTGACATTCTCCCACGTTGTAGCATGTTTCAGTACTTCATTCCTTTCTGTTGCTGAATGCTATTCCATCATATGAATATGCTACATTTTTTTAACCTGGTGTTCTGCTTTTTTTCCCCACCTCTCTGAAATGTTTGCCTCTGACAGCAACAATTGATAACTTCTTGTAAATTCTTCTCCCCTTGATTTCTCTGGCCATTTTGGTTTCCCTCTTATTTTTCTGGCCATTCTGCTGCAAATTCCTTTATGGAATTTTCTTCTTCAATTACTTTTTTTTTTTTTCCTGCAGTTTTTGGCTAGGGCCAGGTTTGAACCCACCACCTCCGGTATATGAGGTTGGTGCCCTACTCCTTTGACCCACAGGCAGTGCCCTTTCTTCAATTACTTTTGAACTACTGACGCCCCTCAGTCAAGTCTTTGGACTTAGCAATAGGGACCACTGACTGAATGTCTTTTAGAAACCCTTTTAGAAGGCACCTCACATCACACCCTCCGAGTAGTATAGAATGCTCTGGCTCCTTGACTACTTGGGATTTAGCACTAGTGTTGGCACAGTATGCTTCATAACTTTGACCTACTCTCGTGACTAATACTGTTCAGGCTCCCAGGAAATCTTTCTGTACATCCTTTGCTCCATGTCTCCTAGACAAAGGAAGTCCAAATCCAAGTCCCATAAAGGCAAATGGGTTATATGCTGCAGAAGCCAAAGATTGGGCATTGCTTTGGAGTGCAGGGAGGATCTGAGTGACAGAAGTGCTTAGATAAGAGAAAAGACAAATTAATTAACGTGTCCGATCCTTCCTCTCAGGCAGAATGAATGCAATCCATTCTTGCATGATCAAGTATTATTTCTCCAAAGTGCCAGGTGCCCATTTTTTTTTTGTTTCTCTTCACTGCTCAATTCATAGTTTTAGGAATACTCATGAATTAATGTGGAATTTACAGTAGTGGCACCTAGAAGCTGAGGGATATTCACAATATTAGACAACTCATATGGCTATTAAATCTTGATATCAGTCTATATAACTAGATACTACCCTAAGAGATAATGAAATTAAAATATCTTATAATATTTTCTATATATTTTGTGCATTACAATGTTTGAACACAATATGTAAGATTAATGGCTTATTTCTGAATCGAATGTTGATAACATCTTTAGTTGTTACCGCCTTAGTTTTCTATTTTGGCACAACTGTGGAATGTGGAAAAAGCATGAATATATAAGGATCCTGATTATAACAACATAATTAGTGATTTTATTGAAATGAATACAAGAAAATAAATTTCATGGGGTAAAATTATAACAACTCATGAAACATGTTTCTGTTTTTTATCCCTCAATTGCCCATTGCTAGTCTATCAACAGGACATGCAAACATTCAAAATAATAATTGAGTTCAGTTATCTCATTAATTTTTGCCATATTTTTGTCATATAAAAGGCACCATTTTACATGCTTAAAGTTATATTATTCGGAAGGTATATTTTTAAAAGCAGGAGGATTAAACATTATACACAGCAGGAGTTGTTTTTATGTATGGCTGTCCATTGGTCCTCTTGCCCGAGGCCGCACAAATGTAGAACATCCTTGGGGCTCTCTGTTAGGACTTCTCTCTTTTTACCTTGTGTCCTTTCTCTGGGTGAGATACATCTATTCTCTTGTCTTTAAATACAACCTACTTTCTATGTAACCCAAACTCGTTTTTCCAGCCCAGATATTTCTCTTGAGCTTCCCCTTTGTATGTCTTAATGTCTTACTTGGATGCCCCACCATGGACATACTAGGTCACTAGCTAAACAGTATAACTCCAGTGTTTCTTAATCTGACTCCCCCTCAACCTGGAAGTTATCTCCATCGCCTTATCCTTCTTTCTCAGCTCATTGGCCATCATATCCTGCCAACGCCACCACTTGGTGTCCCTACCCATCCCATCTTCTTGTCTTCTCTGTTCCCATCACCAGTACCCTTGTTAAAGCATTCCTCATTTTGGGTTTATTTTTCTACTAGTCTTCCTGACTGCAGGAAGACTGGCCCTTCCACCAAAACGCCTGGTCAATGTAATTCTTGCTTAAAAATTTCCAGTGTCACATTGGAATCTTTAGGAAAGGGTCCAGATTCCTTGACATGATATCAAGGGTGCTTTGGGATCTAGCCCTTGCTTCCTATTTCTCCAGCCATATCTTGAAGTGCTTTCTCCCTTGCTCTTGTCCCCAGTGACAAGCTTTTGATTTTCTGAATGTCCTTGTGATTTTCTGTGCCATTCCCCCTTCTGCCCCAGTGCCTTTCTACTTGTAGTTCCTTTGGCTGAGAATGTTCTCTCTTGTCCTGCTCCCCTCCCCTACCTAGTGTTTTGGTGAACATGATACAGGTCTGTCTCTGCTGTGTGCTCCTTGTGGGCAGCTTCCCCATGTTTTCTTCATAATTTCAATTCTGGTGCTTCTCTGTCATAAAGTAGAAACTCATATTTATTTGTTGAATGAATAAAAGGATCATTCATGGGTATATCCCTGATCCTTAGCAGATTTGTAGCATAGATTAACTGCTTATTAAATGCTGAATAAATTATGTAAATAAATTCTAATTCTATAGGAATACCTAGGTAGTTGCTTGAATGGTGGTTCTTTAGAGCTTGATGGTAATACAAACGTCAGGCAATTTGTCCCTTTAATTCACTGAGAACCTAACCAAGTGTGACCTGTGGTCGGGAACTTTGTATGTGCAACAAAGAGGCATGGAAAGCATCGTATAGTTTACCTCTGTCTGTTTATGGTCTCAGTGCCCTTTTCTGGTGGTGGTGTCAGGAGGCTGGTGTATCAAGTGAGGCTTTTGCTAGTTTAAGGGCAGGAGTGGTGTGTGACATGGACATACAACTAAGGGGTTGTTGGAGTCAATAGTTGAGTGTAGACGAAATCCATGGAATCAGTGAGTCACCCAGTTGAAGATGAAGCCCAGTGACATGGTCCACAGCAGGGTGTGAGGGGAAGTGTCTGAAATAGGTACTGAGTTCCCCTTGTCTGTTGTGATGCAGCATGTAGGAGAGCCCTTAAAAAAAATACTTCAAGAATTTCAGCCAATTCAATAATCCAAATGTATTAAGATTATTCTGGCCTCAAGTAACAGAAGAAAACTGATTCCAGGTAGCTTATGCAGTAAAGAAATGTGTTATTTTATGTTACAAGAAACCCAGAGGTAGGAGGGTTCCCGTGTTGTTTGCTCAGCAGCACAATGGTAGGATCAAGAGTTGAGGGCATTTGTATCTTCCTTACTTGTCATCCTTGTCTTTGTTCTCAGCCTGGATGGGCTTTGGCTGCAAAATGGCTGCTGTGGTTGTAGATGAGACTGCCAGATAAGAGGATGTCCAGAGGAAAAAAGACACCATCTTGTTTCTCATGTCCTCTTTTGACAAGGAAAGCTTTCCCACACTCCTTCAGCAGACTTTCTCTCTTACCTAACTGGCTTGAATTTCAGCCATGCCGCCCTCTACACCACTCTCTGTCAAGGGGCATGGGTAGGGGCACACATAGGCAACCAACAGGGTCTGCCTTCCCCAGCCTATCTCCACCTTGAACTCTGGATTCAAAAATTTTGCCAAAGAAAAACATCCTCTTCCTCCAACCCTTGCTTTGCAGGAGGAGGAGGAGGAGGAGGAGGAGGAAGAAGACTGAATTTCAAAAGAATCAATGAATTTTTGTATGTGTAGACTTCTTTATGCACTGGAAGCATGGTCAGTGCAGTGAGCCCAGCTCTGTGGGTTGGGTGTATGTTATGGGGCCTGGAGAGCAGTCCAGGGATGCTAGAGATTAATTGTATAATGCATAAGAGTGATTACGTTTAATCACTGTATTTTCTCCCCCCGCTTACAAAGAGCAGCCTAGGTGGGGGTTGCCAATCGTATCAATCTGTTCCAGCTTCTAGGCCAGTAGTATTTGCAGTTATGTGGCCCTGGAGTCACATTTCCTGTCACCATTAACCAAAGGAGCCACATGAGCCTTGTAAAACAGAATATTCTAATACAGAACCAAAAGGTCTTGCAGCCTCATAGCTTGCAGAAGAAGGACCCACACTCAGCCTATTATCTTTCGCCTGAGAGTGTGATTTCCTTAGACAAAGCACCCAGCTTGGCTCTGTATCCACAGGGAAAAAAACTGGTCAAACTGGTTTATTTTTAATCCTTTGTTTTCCCTCTACCTTTTTTAGTCCTCAACTTTGAAAACATTTTTAGACCACCATACAGATGAAGTTCTGTCAAAAAGAAAAAATCAACCAAGGTGAGTGTTTCATATATGGGCAGCTCAATTCCAAATATACTTTTGGAGCAACTACTGGGGGGTAGTTGAGGGTGTACACATTAGCAAACATATCAGTAGACACTTGTTTTTCTGAGAACATGTTATGACCAAGTACTTGGACAAGCCTGGGGATAAAGAAGAGATTTCTCTGTTTTCAAGATGTACGTGTATTTGGGGTGAAAGGTGGCAATACAATGGTGCTAAGTAAACAATCCACTGAGCTTTGCTTCAGTATGCCATGCCAGACAGTGCTGGTTACCGTGGCCTCCAAGAGATGACGGGACAGAAGTGAGAAAGGCCTTTGTCCCAGAGGTCATGCTTGGGTGAGAACTGAGAGAAGCCTTTGCCCTGGGAGTGATATTTAAGTGAGTATTAAACAGTACAGGAGGATTTTATAGATGATCTTGAATCCCAATTTTTAAAAGTAGAAAAAAGACATTGACTTCAAAACCTATAAGACAAGATAAAAGGCGCAGATTTCTCTAAGAGGCATCCTGGGATGTTTCAGGGAGGAGGGATCTTTTGTTCTGGGCCTTGGCTATTGGGTGGGGCACTGACAGTTAGAAGTGAGCAAAGGGCATTCTGTGCAGAGGATGCACCGTAAATACGACAAGAATAAGACAAACTCTAATGATTTTCCCTTCCATTTTTCTCCTCTTATCCTATCCTCTCACCAGGAGGAATTTTCTGTTTACTGGGTTAGCTTCAGGGCTCTTATAGGAAAATCCTAAGAAGCCAGGAAAGCTGAACTGCTATGGATATCAAGAGCTTCCTCTGGGAAGGACACAAAAGAACCTGACCGTGGACTTGAAGGGTATCTTGAGGTAAGAGCTTAGAGTTGGAGAGCAGGGAGCCTTCAGGTGAATCTAGACAGTTGGGAAGAAATCAGAGAAAGGAATGGAAAAGGATAGGTTTTAGGGAGGTTCTGTGTTCTCCCTTTTGGTGTTTTTATGACACACCAGTAAAGATTTAATTACTTCTACATTTATTTGGGTCTGGGTTGGTGTTCCTTCCACACGACTCTGAATCAAGGTGATGCTATGTGGCCCTGGGGCTTTGGTCAGCTGAGGTGTGGACATGGATAAGTGCAGCCCAAGTTGGGAATAAGGAAGTTACTCAGCTCAAATAAAAACAAAGCTGGTTGAAGGGACGTACTGGGACAGCGGTCAGGTTTATTCAAAGCAGAGGGAGGCTTGGAGTGGAGGTTAGGAAGATGGTGTGTGCTCCTGGGCAAAGCAGAGCCTCGGAAGTTTCTGAATTGGAGGCTCAGGATCAGAGATGTGTTTTCAGGACAATTGCTGTGATAGCCGTGTTGGCAGGGAAGGGTGAGCGGAGAAAGGGTGACAATTAAAGAGCTATTGTTAAGACCTGATGCCAAATAGCAGATTTGGAAGATTTTTCACAGCATTGATTTATTTGTTTATGTGAATCATCGAAGGGTTTGATTTTCTCCAGAGTCAGTCTGAGCTGGAGCTATGAGATGACAATGCATTCACCAAACCTCATTACTGTTTTTTATTTCTATGATTCAGGAGCAATGGAGAACGTCTCAAAGTGCCCAGGGTGGGTCTTGAGTGCAATGCAACAGAGCAGGTTTATACTGCGCCCCCGCCAGGTGGCTGGCACGAGGGCCTTGTGCACTGGGCTTACCATATAATTAGAGTTACCAGCTCAACACACAAGCCAGCCCCCCAGTGCAGAGGGAGACAGAGGGCTGTAACTTAATGAGAGGCAGATGTCAACGGGGAGCAGATGTTTGCAGCTCTTCAGTTATATCAAATTAATCATCTCCTGACTTCAAGGTGCTTCTTGGAGTCTGGGAAATTTCCCTGTAATAAATTGCTCCTGGGATTGATTTTTTAAAGTGAGAATGTATTTGCCACTGTCTTGAATGCTTTAGAACAGTTCTTCCTAGAAGCAGACGAAGTTTTTTAATATGAACAAATTCAGGTGAAGAAAAAAAAAAAGACCCAATGTCAGCTCTCTGACTGATTTCTAAAACACAGAGACTTTTTATTAATCCAATTAGCTTGCTGACACCACTCCACCAGTCTGTTCACCTTTTCATTTATTTAGCAAATAATTTCTTTACCAGCACTATGTACTGAAGCTACAGTAGTGAGGGAAACACTGTCGCTGGCCGCACGAAGCTCACAATATTGCCGTAAATAAACATGCAATTACATCTGCAATTACAAATGTCATAAGCGCCCTGAAAGACAGTCATGTGGTGAAGAGAGTGAATGCAGGGATTTGGCTTAAGTCGGAGGGAGCAGGGAAATCTCCCCTGAGCCAGAGACAACAGCAGAGTTCTTCCTTTCCTTCTGCCTCTCTCCCTCCTGCCTTGCTTCTCTTTTCCTCCCTTCTCTCCTTTGTTCCCTCCCAGCTTCCTTACCTCCCTCCTTCTCTTTCTTCTTTTTCTTCTGGATCTTTTTTTTGGGGGGGGGGCGTGTCCCTTTCCTCTGTGATTCACTTCTATTCTTTCCCAAACAGAAAGAATAGAATTGTTGGGCACTCCAGCCCTGCATCAGGTCTGGGAGCAGGTGGGGGTTGGTGCACACACAGAAGTGAGCAAAAAACTGCCTCTATTCAGGGTGCTCTGAGGCCACGCACAATCAGCTAAAGTTCAGAAGATGGAGGTAGATCCAGGTTTTACCGGGCACCAGACTCAGGTTGGGGTATGGGGTGAGAGTAGGTGAGAAGATGATTCTTAAAGTGGTGGATGTTTGAATTTATTTCTAGAGGACGATGAGGAGTCAGTTGGAAAGAAATGGTAAGAACCTTAAAGGCAGAGAAAGGCTCCCGTGTTTAAAAACAAGAAAGGAAAGGAGATGGGAGTGTTTTCTCCTGGGGAGGGCAAGACAGTCATTACAGCTGGGGTGCAAGGTACGAGTTGGGTAGATCCAGAAGGTGACATAGCTGAGAGATAGTAGGAGCCCCGTGGAGGCGCATGATGCAATATTTTATTTGGGGAGCAGTGGGGAGCCATTGAAAGCTACCATATGAGGGTCATACTATCCAGTCTACCATTTAAAAGATCTTTTGGGGGAGTAGAGTTGACTTACTCCCAGCAAGGAAATCATGCATCCTCACAGGTGGCTTTTCTAAAGCATCATCTCAGGCTGGGAGGTCTGCTGAGGGCTTTGGTGGCCTCAGATGCAGGAATTACATGAATCCTCAAGTTACTGGATTCTAACAGTGTTACAGTAGCCCCTTTGCCCACCCCAGGTGCTCTGTTCTATAAACCCCCCTAATGGAGATGATTTAACTTCATTGGGGCATCTTCTTAATTGCTGGGGCACTTCCATTACTGTAGAGATGATAAGGCAAACCAATTCCTTTTGTTTTTAAAGGTATAAAAATAAAAGAAACCTGTAATGGTGACAAAAGGTCAGAAAACATTCCTTCTTCTAAACCAGATTTTCTCAACCTCAGTGCTGTGACATTTGGGCTGAATAACTCCTTATTGTGAGACATTCTAAGAAGTCTGACAACTTCCCTGGTTTCTATTCACTGGAGGCCAGAGTAGAAAACCCCTCCCCAGGTGAGACAATCAAAAATGTCTCCAGACATTGCCCAATGTCCCTTGGGAGGCAAAACTGTCCCGTGGAGAACAGGTTTTAAACCATAACGATTGGAAGTATTGTAGACATGAAGACATTGGGGTGAGATTTAGCCCGGGCACACTCGGCAAATCCTTCCTGTGTTTAGAATCACTCAGGGAGAGACCGGTGGCATCTGATGCTAAGTGACTTCCAGCGTCGCCCCCAGCAGTGTTCCCTCTCTGCACTCTCAGGCTCCTGCTAAATACGAGACCACCCCTTCCTTTCTTTCATCTCCAAATGCCTCTAATGTGGTATCATGGCACAGATCCTACTTTCGCTCCAATTACATGATCAGATGGACCTTTTTCAATTTGGCTTTCAAAGCCGGTTGCTCCTTGGAGACAGCTTTGCTAAAAGCACTTAATGATCCTTGAGGTAGCCAAGCCTTAGAGGTGCGTATCTGTCGTGTGAGGCAGGACGGGGAAGCTGTCTGGGGTTCTGTTCACCTTTCAGGGAGTTGTATCTCCCATCTCTCTGCCCTCCCAGAGCGGGGCCTGCTCGCTTCACTTAGGTTTTGCATTTCAGATTCCTGTTTCATGGGATGCCAGCAGCGATGTTTCAGATGTTCCCAGGCAAAGCACGAGGCTGCGTTTCCCCAGTTAGGTCTTGGGTGCTGCAGCACAGACTCACATATTAAAATTAGGATATCTCGAAATCACCAGTAGGCTGATGAGTAGACTTTAAGCCCCTGAGAACAAGGATTCTGTCCTCTTTTCTGATGCTCCACTGTCTGTGGCTTCTCTCATGCCCTAAGGTTTAAAATGGCTACCTTTCAGAATACACGGAAGCCTTGGTCTTGCCACATTTGGCAGCAGTGTGGTGGGGCTCATCATGTGGGGCCAATGAGGCCTGACAACGAAGTTCGCGAACTCATCCTAGAAAAAGTGCTTCCTTCCTCCCAGCTGAAGTTATCACCACCATCACCTTTGAAGAAGTCCTCTCAGGTAGCTATGCACTGACCCCAGCGCCTTGTCCACTCTTCAAAGCACTTTCTCTAGATGAGTATATTATGGTTATGAAGATGTATTTTACCCGGATCCTTGAGCTGGAAAATGGCATGCTATTTTTAACAGTGTCCCTTTTCTTTTGCCCGTAACGTAGTTCTTTAACAAGGTCATATCATTATCAGTTATTTAATATTTTTAAAATTAGAAACCATTTTACTGCTGTAGTAGCTGAAGCTTTAGGCGAGACTTTTTCAGCCTCTCTCACTGGGGTTTTTGATACAGTCTCACGGTGAGCCTTCCCGGTCCTTCTTTTTCTGGTTTACAGTTGAATTCAAAATTCAGGCAGGCTAAACATTTTGCTCTCATTTGGTCAGGATTCTTACTTCTTGAAGGAACTGCAATAGCCACTTGTAAGCCAGAGGACTAAGAAGTAGCTGCCTGGTTGGCAGTCAACATTCTGCACTTGGTGGTCTTGTATTCAACTGGCTCAAATTGCTCTCTGATAAGACTAGTGAAAAGGCCACACCAGCCAAGGGGGATAGTAAGGGTCCTCAGTAAGGTGACCCCCCCCCCCGCTCCCTAATAAATCAACCATGAGTTCTTGGGATAATTAAAAGGGATTGAAGTGAAAAGCAAGAAGGAAGAGAAGGGAGGCCAGGCCCAGTGGCTCACGCCTGTAATACTAGCACTCTGGGAGGCTGAGGCAGGTGGATTGCCTGAGCTTGTGGGTTCAAGACTAGCCTGAGCACCAGCTAGACCCTGCCTCTAAAAAGAGCCAGGCGTTGTGGCAGGTGCCTATAGTCCTGGCTACTCGGGAGGCTGAGGCAAGAGTATCACTTGAGCCCAAGAGTTTGAAGTTTCTGTAAGCCGTGACATCACGGCACTCTACCAAGGATGACAAAGTTAGACTCTGTCTCAAAAGAAGGAAGAGAAGGGAAGATTTACATACACTATTGTTCACTTGCAGAGCCACAGCCCCTATGCTGTGTAGGAGTAGAGAACATTGTACATGGCACTATTCTGCCCTCACCAAACTCATAGTCCACATGAAAAGGCGAGAGCGTGGGGAAAGCTGGAGTATGATTATGACTAAAGCCTATCTGGAATGTTTCCCTTAGCACCTCCCAGAAAATAAAGAATGTTGACTCTCTTGTGCCATCTCTACATTGTACAGGTTCTATATTATCCCCATTTTAGAGTGGAGAAAACTGAGGCTCAGATGGGTTAAGTAACTGGTAAAGGATAGAGCCAGGTCAGGAACCCAGATCTTTGGTCTGCAAGTTCAGTGATCAAGGCCATCAGAAGAAGAAACATCCACACCCCTGCCCTTCCTCCTGCAGCCTATGAACCCTCAGTGATCTCCCGGTATTGATGTCTTGGCAGTGTCTTTTGGTCTTTGTGCCATGTCTAAAGACAATATTTACTCCACCTCCCACAGGGCGCCTTGCTGGTAGAAGATTGCTCATTAGGCATGCTGGGAAGAGCTCCACCGCACACCTTCAAGGGCAGCCTCAAAGCAGGAGTCTCAGGATGGTTATTGATTATCCTGTTTCCATTTTCCATTGTGGAGTCCCATTCTCAAATACCTGCAAAGAGCTTTGTGCTCACAAATCAGTTTCTTGTAATAGCAATTAATAGGGTGACCTGCAGAGGGTAAATTCTCCTTTTCCAAAAACTCGAATAAGGAAGTCACGGAGATGATCATAACTGGAAAAGGAGGGAGAATCCCTGTAAGTGGAAACGCAGGGTCAAGTTTTCTTTTATTCCCCCCTGAAGAGAAACAGGGGACATTCACCACCCCCCAGGTGACTTTCTCACCCTAGGAAATAATCTAAAAAGAAGTGTCATGCTCAGAACGCAGTAGGCACTCAGGAAATACAGGATGACCATAAAGTTAAAACTGCATGTGAACTTTATTCCATCCCGTATTTGTTTCTTAGTGAATATATAAATACCTGGCCAAGTAATCCATTTCTGGCGAAAAATCTCAGTGATGTAACTGGTCACTTTAACCCCTCCCCCCAAAAAACACCAAATAATTTTTTAAAGGCCCACCAAAGCAAACAAACAGCCTCACTGATTTTTTTCTTCCAGCAAAACAGGCCCACTAGTGAGTGTGTGTTTGACATAATCAGAGATTAAGTGGGATTTTTCGATTTGGCACATAGACCAAGTAATACACGTCTGTTAATTACTGTGAGGGGCACCAAGAAAAAAAAATCTGAGGGACTCAGATTTAGTTGGGATGAAGTCCCAGTTCTGCCTCGTGGTTGCTGTGAGCTTTGGGCCAGACCCCCAAGCTCTCTGTGGCTCATTCTTCTGTTCTCGGGTGGAGGTAACCTTGTCAGAGAGTCAGCTGTGGAGTGTGGGCTGCCAATGTCTGTGGAAGTGAGCTGTCCGGCCTAAACTGGGGCGCAAATCGTAGTTGTGATTCATGTTACTAGTCACCAGTGTCTTTATTCATGCCTAATAAGTGGATCAATGACCAATTTTTAGTTTCAGTGTTATAATAATCATGAATATTCATTAACTTGAAATGGCTCCAGTCATTGTGCAGCTCTGTCACCAGCTGAAGCTGGAGGAAAGCCTCCCTAAATGTCACTGGAAGGCCCAGGAAAGGGTGGGTCCCATTCATCTTCCAGGGCCCTTGTGATTATTTTGGAATCGGGCCTAGCTGACAGCCTCTGAGTGAAGAGCTCTGATGGTTTCCCCTCAATGTGTTGCAATCAGAGGATATGGGACAACTGACTTCATCAGAGCCAAACCAGCGCCGTGTGCTGGAGCTGCAGTTTGCCTACGTGTGCAGATTCTCTTCTACAGCCAACTCCAAATGGGAGGTGGAGGGCCTGCTTCTGAGCCCAACAGAGCTCCATTTGCTGAAGGGCAGCCAGAGAGAGGAGGAGCTGGCATGTTTCTCCTCCAGGGGAAGTATGGGTGAAGAAGTCGGGATCACAGGCTAACACAGGATCTGACTATCCAGAGAGTGGAGACAGAGGGTTTTACCCCCCTCCCCAGTTTCTGATCTTTGATTAAATAGACATTGGAATGAAATAAGAAAATAAACACTGAATAATAAATATTCTTAAATGATAAATATTTCAAGTTTAAGTCCCCTCCTTCATTCTATTCAAAAAAGCTAATCTTTAGTCTCCTTTGCACCTCAGATTCTATTTTCCAAAAAGAGCTTTGTCTTTGCCACCATTTCAGTTAGTTAGATCCTTGCTAGCTCTGCTCCACTTGATCAAACTAACCTGGATAATTCGTGAGCTATTAAGAGAACACACCATTTCCTTGGGGAGCCTTTTATTCCCATCTTCACTGAAAATAGAAAGTCCTTTTCTGGGCTTGATGCTAATGACTTCTCAGTCCAGACTGGGTGCATTTCCTTCAATTGCTGGTTATCCTGGAACTATCGCTCGCGGTCTTGTAGAGGCAGAGGTGGGATATACTTCATGGGCCCACTTGGTGCTCTGTGTTTATTATTATCAGCAATGTGGATGAGGCAGTGGATGTGATTGGGTGCTGGGCAATCAGTTCTATTGGTGATTAGACAAAGGATGCACAAAGTGCGTCAATTTTCCTTCTCGTCTGAAGTTCAGAGTGGGTTTGAAAACAAACAATAGACGGTATCACTGGATTTCATTACTTTAGCATTCAAGTCTAAGTTTGAAAAGGAAGATTCCTCCCAGGCACACAGAGAATATTTCTAACTCTCTAAATGTCTAAAATTAAATTTATGGTCATCCCTCCCATGCTAGTTGTCCCCAAAGGGACACACATTGTTTCTGTCATCTCAGTTTAAAATTCCAGAGTCTTCTATAACTTTTTCTCTCTCCTTCCATACATACAGTGTCTCATTCTTCCACATCTGGTCTTGTAGTTATTAATGTTTTTGCCTTCTGTCTTCAGCCATTTGCATTGTTAGAGGAAATACCTGAGGCTGGGTAACGTATAAAGAAAGGAGGTTCATTTGGCTCACAATACTGAAGGCTGCACAAGAAGCATGGCGCCAGCATCTTCGGGTGGTTTTACTCATGGCAGAAGGTACAGGAGGAGCTGGCGTGTCATATGGTAAGACTGAGAGCAAGAGAGACAGGAGGGGATACCCATGCTCTTTTGTTTGTTTGTTTGTTTGTTTGTTGTTTCAGGTTACTTGAGGGTATAGAGAATTAGGTTGCAATGTTTGCATTTGTTAGGTAAAGTCACTCTTCCCAAGAGCTGTGCCATACACCCTAACATTGTGCCCATTAAGTGAGAGCATGCCGATGCCCTCCCTCCTCCCCTCTCCCTGCTCCCTTGTTCCTCTACTCCCCATCTTGAATTAATTTCAGTTTTTCTCTTATGTGGGTGTATATTAAATCATCTACTGGCTTCATATTAGAATTGAGTACATTGGATTCTTGCTTCTCCATTCTTGTGATGCTTTACTAAGAAGAATGTGTTCCAAAGCTATCCAGGTTAATACAAAAGGTGTAAAATCTCCATCTTTTTAATGGCTGAATAGTATTCCATGGTATACATAATACCACAGCTTGTTAATCCATTCATATGTTGGTGGGCATTTAGGCTGTTTCCACATTTTCGCAATTGTAAATTGAACTGTGATAAATGGTCTAGTGCAAATGTCCTTATGATAAAAGGATTTCTTTTTTCTAGATCCCTAGTAAGGGGATTGCAGGATCAAATGGGAGGTCTGATTTGAGTTCTTTGAGGATTCTCCATAATTCCTTCCAAAAAAGTTGTATTAGTTTGCAGTCCCACCAACAGTGTAAAAATGTTCCCTTCTCTCCACATTCATGCCAGCATCTTTAGCTTTGAGACTTTGTGATGTGGGTTATTTCCACTGCAGAGTTTGATTCATATTTCTCTGATCACAATCTAAAACATGAAATGATAAAAATCTTAGGAGAAAGAGTGGGAAAAACCCTTGATGATGTTGGACTGGGGAAAGATTTTATGACAAAGACTTCAGTGGCAATAGCAACAACAACAAAAATCAACAAATGGGACTTAATTAAGCTGAAAAGTTTCTGCACAGCTAAGAACACAACAAGTAAAGCAAAAAAGATGACATTCAGAATGGGAAAAGATATTTGCAGGGTATGAATCTGACAAAGAGTTGATAAGCAGAATCTACAAAGAGCTCAAATTAATCAACAACAAAAAAGAGCAAACAATCTCATCCACGACTGTGCAAGAGACATGCACAGAACCTTCTCTGATGAAGACACACAAATGGCTAACAAACATTTGAAAAAACTTTCATTGTCCCTGATTGTCAGAGAAATGTAAATCAAAACTCATGCTCTTTTAAACAACCAGCTCTAGTGTGAGTTCACTTATTACTACAGGACAGCACCGAGTCAACAGGTCATAAGGGATCTGCCCCCATGGCCCAAACACCATGTCCCCAGATCCCACTTCCAACATTGGGGATCTTATTCCAACATAAGATTTGAAGGGGCCAAATAGCCAAATTATCTTACCTACCAATCTCTACCTACCTAGGTGAGGCCATTATTACTTTGCATTGAGTCAACTGGAAGAACCTGTTTACCGGTCACCGTGATGTCAAGTTCTTTTGCTCCAATCATTTCATTCTGCCTTGAGATCAATCTTCCTTCTGAAAGCAACACTTTATTCAGGCATTCCCTGCTCTAAATCATCAGTGACTTCTCATTTCTAGTAAATAAAGGCCAGGCTCAGCAGTGTGAGATTTAAAGTCATTCATAACATGTCTCAGCCTACCCATACTTTCCCAACACTTCTCCCGCTCCATTCCTCTAACAACCACAGTGATTTAGTCATCTCTTAAAATAGCTTGGTGTTTTTTGTCTCTACATTTTTGCTCATGCTGTTCTCTTCCTGGGATTCCATTCCCTTACTTCCTAATGCATAATTTTAAATGCTTCTTCTATAATTTTTTTTATAAGTAATGCAGAGCAATACATTGCAGTCACATACATATCTATTACATTTCTTCATTAAAAAATTAGAAGGTAAAAGACAGAGGCATGCCCTATATCACTGTACACTTTCTACCATCTTTAATACAGGAACTCTCTGGGTTACAAACAAAATAGGCTCTGTAGCTTTGTTCTGAAGTTGAATTTGAATGCAAGAGGTACATTTACCTATTCCCTGTAATAGTCTCTGCTTGTAAATGCGAGTCATGTATCAGTTGAATGTTTGTAACTCAGAAACTTAATGGTAATCGCCTCTGTTTGTAAGCAGGAATTGTACGTAAGTCAGGTGTTTTTAACTTGGAGACAATCTATATAATGCTTTGCACAAAATACTCTTTCAATAAAAATATTTACTGAGTAAGTGAGTGTGTAAACAGACAGAATCAACACATTGTTTAAAGTTTGGATTACATCATACTTTGGAGTATGATGAATGGAAACTTTTGGAAAGCTAACTGATACTTTCAGAATATAATGGAATTGAAGATTCTGAAATCTTTTTAGTTTGGCTTGGTGCCTGTCACTCAGTGGTTAGGGTGCTGGCCACATACACCAGGGCTGGTGGGTTCTAACCCGGCCCAGGCCTGTTAAACAACAATGACAACTGCATAAAAAATAGCCGGGCATTATGGCTGGCGCCCGTAGTCCCAGCTACTTAGGAGGCTGAGGCAGGAGACTAGCTTAAGCCCAAGAGTCTGAGGTTGCTATGAGCTGTGACACCATGGTACTCTACTGAGGGCAACATAGTGAAACTCTGTCTCAGAATACATAAATAAAAATAAAATAAAACAAAATCTTTTTAGTCTCATGAAGGCCATAGTTTTCTCCTGTTCGCTTCCCTTATCCTTTTCTCATTTTCAATTCAGACCTCTACCCCTTGACTGTCTCATAAATATAGTATGTTATACAGAAAAAAATTCAAAAATATGTTAGCGTTTGAAGACATGTGGCAATTAACTCCCTTATTCTTCACTCTGCCAAACTGTCTCCACTATTTAAACACAGCACATAAATAAAGAAAAAGCTTTGTGATTGGATCATGGGCAAAACCATGTAGTGGGTGACTCCAGCCAAAGCCATCATTGGAACAAGTCAGCAGTCTTCTGGAAACCTCATCACTGTAGCTCCTTTTAAATTGACATCCTCGTATTCTAGAGAACTGGCCTCCTCCTGATGTTTTGGAAGGGTGGATGATCCTATGATGAAGTTCCAATAGTTACTGGCGCATGTATAAGCATAGATACAGGTTTGTGTTATGTGTGAGAGTGTGTCTTTTTGCATTTATGGGTTGGTTTTACCCAAAAGTTCCAAGATCTTCTGAAACGGAGAAAAAAGTGCAATTTCTATTTCTGCTTAAAGAAGGGCCCAATTCCAAGAATGCAGAGGTTTCGTTTGGACAGGCACCAGAAGTTGGAATGACTATCTGAAGCTTTGCCTCTGCAGACTTGGGCTGGATCAATTCAGAACAGGCATTATCATGACATTTTATAGCATTCTTTACTGCCATTAAAGCTAGAAAGGGACACCTTCATAAAACTGTAAGACTTGGGGAACTGGAAGAGCAAACAGGGGAAAACAGAGAGAGAAAAAAGAAAAATTGGTTTGATTTCTTTAAAAGCGGCCATCTTTCCAATGCCTCCAAGTTGTGATTACATCTCTATATTGCTAATAGCAGGGTCAGGCTATGACCCATAAGCGTTATGAATTAATGATGGACAACTTTAAAATAGATCCGTAGATCCAAAGAACCTAAAAACTAATGAGGAACTTGGGAAACTTCTGGTCAAATCATTTTTTAATATAGATTATAAAACTGAGGCTTGAAGAGAGGAAGTGGTTTGCCAAGGATTCAGAGAGTAGAAGTAGGATTCATTCCAGGGACCTGACATTTAGTCAACATGGCTATTGTAAATCATCACCCAGTTAGTCCTACTATAGCACATCTAGATGGATTGAATGGGCTGAGATCAGAGTGAGGCTGAATTTTACCCTAACTCTCATGCTTACTTAAAGTGACTTGGCTTTTGCCAGTTCTTCTATAGAACAAAGGCTCAAAACGTGGGATGAATTTATAAGTGGGGGGCTCGTGGAATAGTCATTGACATTCATTTGCTAGAAGGGGGGAATTATCAATTGTTCTGAGCCAGGAGAGGAAATGCTTTCCTTCCTGGTGGCAGATGGCTACCAATGTTTGGAGGAGAAAAGTCAATGTAACCAGAATCCAACTTAGGGAAGTATGTATCATGAGCCAGAAAATCAACCAACAAGGAAAAGAAGGAAATAGGCTGGAGTGATAAGAACCTTTAACAAAGCAAGGCAAGAAAGATAGGGCGTCCTGAGATCAATCCCAAAGCAGAATGGCTGTCAAGGGAGCTGGCAGAAGTCCTGAAGGGCAGGTTGCTTCTGCACGTAAACTGGCAGTTACAGCCATACTTTGAAACACCTTCTTGGTCTGTATTGTTGGTATCAGGAACCTTCTGATGAAATCAATTTTATGTGCTTATGAAACCTAGTTTTCTAATTTATTGGTACAGCAATATCTTTCAAATCAGATTTATGTATAAATAATGAACTTTAAGTTTATTATAGTAAGATTACAGAGTAGAAAGAGCACACTTAAAAGACCCTCAGACAAATATTTTAACCTCACCTAAAATTAAGCTGCCTGAACTATAGAGCCTGCCCAGAAAGAAAATCAAGACTATTTAGTTCAGTCCTTTGCCCTTAAATAAGTGAGGCATTTTTACTTCCCCTCCCCGATTCCCAAATTATGAGTGATGTCAAATCTATTAGATGATTGATTGGATATCTAAGAAGTTTCAAATCTAGACGTGTGAACAGAGAAGTTAATTTACCAAGGACAAGAGGAGTTATATTTCCTGATCAACAATAAGGCTGTAAATATACTGTAGGATTTAACCATGAGAAGACAAAATTATGAATTAATTAATTTACTTATGATTAGGAAATACACATGTATTTACAGAAAAGAGGCCAAATTTTACTAATTATAGGCTTAAATGCTTGTGTCTGGGCAAATGTCTCAAAAATATCATTAAAAAAATGGGTTATGAATTTAAGGGGCCAGAATGGGTCCGCTGAGCACTGGTCACCTGGGCTAACTTCTTTTTCAATAAGGTTGCAAAACTGGTCAATGAGGGAAATGCTTTAGAGACGGTATATCTGAATTTCAGTTTTTCTAACATGTCTGTACTTGACTAAAGACTATAGAGTCTTACAGATGGAAGAAAAAAATGACATAATTTTACTCCAGACCTTTAGGATCTGATGAAGATCATGGCATCCAATGCCACAATGTAATAACTAGTGAATGACCACACCCAGAAAGAAGCGATCAGGGGATGGATGGAAATCTAGCATTCTGTATGATTCTGGCAGTTTCCAGTTTAATATTTTATATTAGGAGACTCGTTGGGTGATTTTATACATGGCAGTTTGGTGGTGGTGTCTTATATGATGATAAGGGAATCAATATCTCGTATCCCCCAAATCTGAAACTTTGGTGAAACATTAAAAGACATACAACAGGGGGAGGTATCAGGTGCCTACAAATGTATAGATGGTAGAGGCAGGAAATACATAGCTGGATGGCACATTGCACCCTCTGATGGCTCATTTTATTTTATTTTATTTTATTTTTTTTTATTGAATGGTAACTATGTACATTAATGCACTTCTGGGGTACAGTGTGGGGTTTTCATATGCAATCCGAAATACTTCCATCAAACTGGTCAACACAGCCTTCATGTCATTTTCTCAGTTATTGTTTTAAAACGTTCACATTCTACTCTTAGAAAGATTCACTTGTACCCCTATAAGATTGATGGCTCATTTCATGTGTCAACTTGACTCAGCCAAGATATTTGGTTCAACATTTTCTAGGTGTTTCTGGATGAGATTAACATTTGAGATGTTGGGGGGCCTAACCCAACCTGTTGAAGGCCTGAATAGAATAAAACGCTGAGTAAGAAAGAATTTCCTCTCTCTGCTTGACTGTCTTCAAGCTGGGACATCATTCTCCTGCCTCAAAGTCAACCCATACCAGAACCTATACCAGTGATTCTCCTTTGGATTAAAATTTACACAATCTTGGGTGGTGCCTATGGCTCATGAGTAGGGTGCCAGCCCCATACTGAGGGTAGCGGGTTCAAACCTGGCCCCAGCCAAACTACAACAAAAAATAGCCTGATGTTGTGGCCGGCACCTTTAGTCCCAGCCACTCAGGAGGCTGAGGCAAGAGAATCACCTATGCCCAAGAGCTGGAGGTTGCTGTGAGCTGTGATGGTACGGCACTCTACCAAGGGTGTCAAAGTGAGACTCTGTCTCTAAAAAAAAAAAATTTACACAATCTGTTCTTTTGGTCTTAAGACTTAAGAACCAGATTAGAACTATACCATCGGCAATTTGGGGTCTGGACTTCTCAGTCTCCATAATTGTATAAGTCAATTCCATGTAATGAATCTCTCACTCTCTCTCTCTCTTTACACACACACACACACACACACACACACACACACTCTATTGGTTCTGTTCTCTGGAGAACTCTGACTCCTCTGTCCCTCTTAAAAGATAAAGTTTGTACAGATCAAGAGTGTCAGATGACTAAAAACATCAAGATTAATCTTGGATCCAAAACAAGCAAGGCAATATTTTACTAATTATTCTACTGTCATCAGATTGTACCTAAAGAACCATGATCAGTTTTGGAAATCCCCTAATAAGAGGGAAAATGTCAAACAAGAGGAAGGAAGTCCGGAAGCAAAGGACTGAGGTAGTTACAAGATCTAAAGTCATGCTAATAAAAAAAATAATCAAAAGTAGTGAGGATTCTACACTTGGAGAAGATTTCAGGGAGAGATATGATAGCTGTATTCAAATTCTTGAACTGCTGTCTTAGAAAAGAATGAGAATTATTCAATGTGCCTCAGAGCAGTGACATAGAGTGGACATTTTAAGAAGAGTTCAGCCCAATCTAAGGCACTACTTTCTAAACAGGGACTGGACTGAAATAAGAATGTAAATTTCCTTCACCGAATTTTTCAGTGACACCAAATGTTGAGGAGTATGAGGTTTCCTGGGTAGAAGCAAGATTAGCATGAATTATCTTAAAGATGTTTTTCTATGCTCTTTTACTCTGAAATTGCTTTTTGTAGGGAAAGTGATTGTTCTCTAGCCAAGCAGATAGTGTGATGTGATAGACTACTTCTACTGCTTAACAGAAGACACTTATTAAAGAATACATTCATTTATAAGCAAATCATTAACTTATCCATGTTTTGACTTAGGTCTTTGTGAAAATGTTTACACTAATATTTTTTAGTTACTTTCATTTACTGTAATTGCTTTAGTGTAAATCTCTGTATCTTTTTGAAAGTGACATATGAGTTTAAAAGTATTTTATAATCCACATTTTTCATTAATTCAATCACCTTGAATGAACCACACTACTGTGAAAATGTACTAAAGAAATACAATAATAATAGCTTATCTTGGTTGACAGTGTTATGTCCTAGGCATGGACGTAAGCACAACTTCCCCCATTGACATAGATTTTAAAGATCCTCCCATCTTCACAGTGTTTATATGAAGTCATTGAAATTTTGATTCCCATTTTACAGGTGAAGAAACTAAGCCACGGAGAGATCAAATGATTTTCCTGGGACATCATTGTCAGTAAGATGCAAAACTAGGATTCTGACTCCAGAGTCTACATTCACATTACCGTATTTTTTCTGTTTAACAACTTTCAGATTTTACTGCATAGCAGTTGGAAGTGGAAGTAGTGGAATCCCAGCCTGTGGTTCCTGAACAGCATGCTCTTGGGCAGCCTCCTCAAAGCATCTACCTGTTATGGTACGCTATAGGAGACAAGTGGTTTCATTGTCTGCGTTCATGCTTCCATAGAGACAGGTGGGCAGGTTGAACACCTTTGTGGTCTAGCAACTAAATAATGTTTCATTCCAAGTCATTCCTAAAGGATATTGCTTCTGAAGCCCCCAATGTGAGCTTTCTTGCTACTTTGATTCTAATCTTGTCACAGATTAGAACTCATCTAAGATGCATGCCTTATAAAAGATGCAAGTCTTATACAATCTGACTTCATAGACCTGAACTCTGATAGATCCAAACTCTGCCCCTTATGTGGTATGTGGACTGGGGTATAAAATTTGACTTCATAGACCTGAATCTGATAGATCCAAACTCTGCCCCTTACATGGTATGTAGTCTGACAAATGACTAGACTAGCTTCCTCCTTGTGAAATGGATATGCCTAATACCTACTTTACGGAGTGTTTGTAAAAGACATGTTATGTATAATTTCTCTCGTAAAGACCTGACAGTTAAATTAAATATTCTTGAAGTGGGAGTTTATTTCTTTTTCTTATTGGATAAATGCTATATCCAATTGAAATGCTTCAATTTCTTGGATACTGCTCACTGAGGGAAAAATTACTCCTTGTGATCCAAGTTTCTGTTTGAAGATAAAGAAGAAGCATATTGAGAATGTATTCCAGGTAGTCCCTCAAGTTTAGGTAGCTCCTTGTGCCTGCAGACGGGAGTTGGAGTCTAACACAACGTGTAACTGGGTATATTTTATGCTGCATGAGCATTCCATTGTGTCCTAAATTTCTCCATGATACGGTTATGTTTTCGACGCAGTCACAATGAGAAATGCGCTTTCCACAGGGTGTCCAGTATTTCCACAAACAGAGGGAACATCGATTACTTTGTTGTCTCAGAGTAACGAGACACAAGGCTTATCGTCTAGGCAGAAAGTTCTGGAAAACAATATAAACACAGAGAATAAATAAGAGCAGCAGAAGAGAAGTCCTTATATCCCAACACAAACTCAAACAGTCAATTAATGACCTGTACATTGAATAGTTTTGTGAGTTGTGGGTGGACCTTAACAATACAACTTCTTGCTTCTTCAGGCTAATGCAAATAGATTTTTTTTCTCTCCTGGGCACCTGGGTTCATGATTCATTCTTTATATCTCTGGGCCTTTTTGGATAGTAGAGCATATTTTGATGAAATAGTCTACTGATATTTCTGTTTGCTGATTTTTATAGAAAACAAATTTATATTGTCTTAAAGTATACATTAGATAGATAGAAAAAAAAGTAGAAATGATTTGCAACACATTATGCAAAGATTATTAACCCTTGGAAGGATTTGTCTGAACAACTTTTTCTGTATTTATATATATGGCACAAAATAGAGTTATTCTACCGATACAATTGTATGTATTGCTTTGTAAATTTAACTTAATAATATATTGTGACTATTTTCCTATATTGCTAAATAGAAAAGTGGGTACAGCCACTTTGGAAAAGGATCTTGCAGTTATTTATCAAACCGTGTAGACACCTAACCTGGGACTCAATAATTCTATCCTAGGTATAAAGTCCAAGAGGAAATAACACATTCACAAAAATACTTGTACGAAGACGTGACAGAAGCTCTATTCACAGTAGTAAAGGACCGTTTTCAGTTAGCTCTAATAACAACTAACAGGTGACTAGACACATAAACTAGGGCATATTGTACACTGCAGTACTATTCAACAACTACTCATGTTGTGACATGTCTATGAAACTATTGATACATGCAAGGAGTGTTGCAATGGCACTATGCCAAGTGAAAGAAACTGGACTAAAAAAAGAACTTACTATATGAGTCCATTGATATGATTTTGTAAACCACAACAGTGATTTCCTTTGGGGGTAGGGGTAAGGACAGAATGGGCTGGAAAACGGCACAGAGAAATTTTCTGGGGTGATGACAATATTTTCCATTCATGTTTTCGCATTTTTAATAAGCATTTACATAATGTAGGTGCACATGTTTGTCAAAATTTATCAAATGGGACACTTAAGATTTATGTATTTCACTGCATAAAAATTTTACCCGAAAAGAGAGAAAACGCATACCAAATTTTAAGCCTCTGTTTCTTTGTAGGTGAAACAAACAAAACTCTTTGTATTTGTAAAGCCTAATGCCTTTATATAGCTTTGCGCTGTGACAACAATCCTTCAAAATATGAGCATTTCTTCAAAACAAAGGGTTAGTGTACTTAATCTACCCAAAGCTCATGAAACACACTGAGAAGAAACCACTGAACTCTAATAGGAGAATGGGAAAAATAGGTGAATTTAAAATTCCAAGAAGAAATATACATAGCCAGCAAAAGATGAAATGAAGTTCAAACTTATTACTAAAAGAATCCTTTATTGAGCACCCTCGAGCTTTATATGCATTGTTTTAACTACTAGTTGTTTAATAACTTATCAGACATACTCAACCTCACCCACAAGGCAAAAGTTAAAATTAAAAGATTAACTTACATTTTTTTCCTAACAAAATAATGAAGATTTAAAAAGTATAGTAATGCTAGAGAAAGTGTGATTGGGTAAGCATTCCCAAATATACCCAGTGGGATATAATTTGTCACTACTTTTTGGGAAGTGTTTTTGCCATATGGATTAAGAGTTTAAAAAAAGGATATACCCTTTGAATTTGTAATTTTGTTCTGGGATCTTTTCTAGGAAATGGTCAAAAGGTATACAAAAATGCAAGTGCAAAACTGTTCAACCCAGCATCGTTTATAATTACAGAAAACTAAAATCAACCCGAAAGTCCAACGTAAGAGGCTGAAAAATAATTTCCCTAATTTTTTGGGCTGCAGCCACATATTGGAGTACGGGGACCTGTTCAGTTTCCATCCTAGGATCCCTGGTTATCATATCTCTAAGCAGGATATCTAAGGGGCATGAAGAGAGGAGACCTTTTCTTTTTCTTTCTTTTAATTTTTAAAGATTAGATCAAATTAATATGAGGGTACAGTTTTTAGGTTCCATTGTTCTCACTTCCAGGGTAACGTTCCATCTGTAGAAGAGCCCCTCACTCAGGGGACGTGTTACACACCCTCACAATGGGCACATTAGGTGAGGTTCCACCTCATGCCCTCCCTCCTTCTGCCAGACATCCTCCGGTCTCTCCTCCCACTTCCCTCTGTCCCCAAACTGGACTATAATAGTGTTTTATTGTTCTTAGGAACATGTAATTGTTTATATATTGATTTCATATTAGTATGGAGTATATTGGATATTTATTTCCATCAACCATGAATGGATCAACAAACTGTGGTATATGTATAGCATGAAATATTACTCAGCCATTAAAAAGATGGAGACTTTTACATTTATCTGGATGGAGTTGAAGAAGATACTAAGAAGAAAAGTATTATAAGAATGGAGACCTCTTCTTTTTCCTTTTCAGCCAAGGAGGAAAATAGAGAAACATTTAGAACCAGATTTGCACATTGCCTTCCGAGCATTCGTGCATTTCTGAGGGTCAGGAATGTCTCACAGGGGCAAAGCCTGTGATTGGGCAAACATGTTCTCATCTGTCTTCATTTTCAATCTTTTTCTTCTTCTTTTCCCATTTTCTTAATCTTTTTTTCCTTATCTCTCCTTCTTTTATCTTTCTCCTTTACTGGGCTCTCTGGGTACTAAATGAATCCTGGGACCTAAATCAGATGCTTGGACTGTGTCCATGTGAGGGTAACAGATGGGTTATTGCAAATATCCTCAGGACCCCATCTCCATTCTCCTACATCTCCCACACACAGCCCTACCATCCCACCTACTGCTTGGTATTGTTCTACCTACTTATTTTTCTGGTACAAATAAGAGGACAAGAATGATGACTTATTCATCCCAGTGCCCTAGGTTAAGTGTCCAATGTATTAAAGGGAGAGATTGTGTAAAATGTGTTGAAGAGCTCTGTATTCAGACAGCCTGGGTTTTAATCTGGGCTTGGCCATTTCTTAGCTGGCAGACCTACAGTATTATACTTCTCTGTGCTTCTGTCTCCTATGTAAAGCTCTTAGAACGATGTGCAGAATATAGTAAGTCCTCAATAAATGAGGCTATTACTAATACTCACGCATCCATAGCAATTATTCTTTTTATAGGAAAAATTGCTCTGAAATAAAAGTAGTCATACCTTATAATGAGTTCTAATCACTAAGAGTCAGTGTGCATGGGATGGGGACACAGAAACACAGATTACTGATCTCTTGGAGTTCACTCTAAGTGCTTGCTATGGTATCTGATAAATAGTAGGTGCTTGTTGAATGTTTAATGAATAGAGAGACATATGCATCGATAGCAGATGGAAAAAGGAAGAAAATCTGTGCCTGCCATAATAAAAATAAATCCTCCATTTTTGGTGTTTCAATGACTATGAAAGGTCTCTGATTTGAAATTGGATGTATACATATCTTTTAGGTGGAGGCACATGATTTAAAACCATAACATACGGACACGGCTTAATGGAAGGAGATGAGGGGACATAGTCTCATCAAGAACTTGCCACTGAGTAGCTGTGTGACCTCAGACAAATTGCCTAATTGCTCTGGTCCTCAGGGTTTTGTTTTATAGGATCAGGTAAAAAATTTCTACCTCTCAAAGCTGGCATTAAATATATTAATTGGATTAGAATTACATATATTAATAATAAGGTATGTAGAGCACTCTCCATAGTGTTGTAGTTACTAGGATTATTTCAGTTTATTTTATGTTGGTGGTGTGACTCCTAGAATTCATTTTTCTACTTGGCAAACACTAGTGGAAGTTAGTGGACATGAATCTCTCGGAAGCGACGTGGAATTGACAAGACGGAGGTCATTCAAATCAGGTCAGTTATTGAACATCAACATGGATTTGATGGAAACTAGTTTTATGTCAAGTTGATCCAAGAAGCCTTTCCTGAAAAGCTGCCTGGGATCCTATGATGTTTTCTACAAGAACTTGTATTTTGATTCTCTTTTCTTAATCCAATCAAAAAGGAAGTATAGTTGGCTGTGACATCAAATTATCCGGAGCTAACATACAGGATGCAAATGGGAGTTTTGTCTTCTGGCTATGTGGCAAAGACTACGTTTAACTGAGAATACCAGTAACCAGGTTGTTGTCTAGAACTTGGCTGGATATTTGGAGCGTCCAGGGTTTGCAGAGAAACGATCTCAGGATCAGATTCGCAGTTTTTGAGTTCATTAAACACTCGGTAAGTATTCACTGTGGCCCAGGCACCATGTGAGGTGTTAAAGATGATGCCAAAAATGAACAAAATACAGACAGATTCTGGCCTGAAGCTCACTGTAGTGGGGAAGACAGATGTAATTTTTTTATATATAGTTTCATACATATATACATCTCTGTTCTAGCAGAGATCTGTGGAAAGTGCTGCAGGCACAGAGAAGTGCAAGCAATTAATTCATCCAGGGAATATCACAGAGGAGGCAGGATTTTTATTGGCTTTTGAAGGACGAGTAGGGATTTATAGAGACATGAGAGAGGGATGGTCATTCCCGGGGGGGGGGGGGGAAACAATGGCCAAAGTGGGTGGAGGAGAGGCACCCTTCACACGGGCAGTGTGGGGCCCAGAGTGGGAGCAGTGACAGGCAGGGGAGGTCACAACGTTGAAGACTTGGACTGGTGGCTTTTTGGAAAATCAAAAACATTGACTCTAAAAATCCCATAAGTAATAAAAGTAATACTTACTGCAAAATCTACAAAACAGTGCCAAAATTGCCTGAAGCAAAATGCTAAATTTCCAGTTCTCTTCCTCTTCCCAGGCTCCAAATCCCACTCCCAGACAGAACCAGGCTTGACAGTGTTTTCTGTGGACGCTTACATCTATTGTCCACATACATACAACCCACAGAAATGCAGGCACTATCTGCATTGATGCAAATGTTTTTATGCTAATGGACTCATGTGATCAGTATTATTTATGTGCTACTTGTTTTCATTCTCATGTAAAATTATATTTTAGACACTATTCTATAAATTTCCATCTTGTTTTGAATGGCTGTATGGGATTCCATTTATATACGTTGGCAATAATTTAACTAAAATGATGTTTAAAGTTCTCCTTAACTTATTACTAAGGAAATTTCCACAGTCCTGCTTATACCTCAAGTAAAGATGGTCATAGGATAATGTTGAGTTCCATTTGAAATGCACTTTTGAATTAAAACAATCCTTCTAGGAGAAGGTGACCTGTCTTCTAAGATCTTTGCAGGTGTCCTCTTCATAAACACGTCATTGCTATTTGGTATGAACAGGAATTCCCAGAACGCTTGTGTTAGTGGAGATGTTGCAGAGGAGGTGGCATTTTGAGCTAGATCTTGAATCATCTCTAGAAGTTCTTCAGGTAGGAAAGCTTAACTCTTCTGAAGAGAATGCTGCTGAACTGGATTCATGTGGGATGGTGGCAATTTTCTCATTTAATCAGTCAACTAACAAACAATTTTTGACTACTTACAGTGTGCTCTGTATGAAGCAGCATGGGAAACACGATTCTGGCCTTTGAAGACCTTATAATCTGGTTAGAGAAACAAGGTTCATGAAGCAGTTAGTAAGATTTGTTAAGCAGTGTGTAAATAACTGTTGCTGAATTATGTCTTACGTAAAAAGGATGTAGGGATGCTCAGTAGAAGATGAATCTGACCTGGGATGACTAGGGAGGACTCTCTGGGCAGGGAGAGACGGACTTGGGAAGATGAGTTGGATGCCAATAAGCAGGACACGTAAGGGGGACATTCTAGACCAACACAGTGTATGAGGATAACCAACAGTTGACTGAGGGCATTGTTCAATCTGTCTGTTTGGCTAAATTTTCTGTCTATGTTCGCAGATACCACAGCATCCTACAATTCTCTTTTGTTCATGAGTCATGGATTCCTTCTGGCAAATAAAGAAAATAATGATTATTTACTATCATGAAAATACGTTGCATGGCTCTTATTGTTGATCTTTATGCCTCATCCCTCCTATTTTCAGGCATATCATCACTCATGTTATTGGGGTTGCTAGAGAACTTTGATTAACTATTAGTTCCCAAACCAGAGATAGACGTTGCTCTAAACCAGTGGTTCTCCACCTTGCTTATGCTGCGACCCTTTAATATAGTTCCTGTGGGTCACGATCCACAGGTTGAGAACTATCACTCTAGACTTTCATATATTTTGACCATAATCAGAAGGTAGCCCAAGATGAATTAAAGAAGAACTGGCCAAACAATATCATGCTGCCATGAACTCTGGTCCAATGAAAAGCTATGATATTGGTGACTTGGCATATCCCGTTTAGCCTACTCCAAATATTTTCTCAGTGTTGTATTGCATAAGTAAGTGTGGTATTGAGATTATTTTAAAATCTAAGTAAACAAAAGATGTGGGAGAAAGAAGTCTGTCCTGAAAGTTTGAGGACCAGATTCTTACTCCGGATCTGCTATTTAATTTGCTTTATAATCTTGGAAGACTTACTTCATTTGTGTGGAGGAACTAATTATGTGAAAGCAGGAAATATTGTTAAATTAGGCAGAATGATGAATCTCACTCTAAAGTTTTCTCAGGAAAACAAGTTTGAACTGATTTGAGTGTTCTTATGCTAGGAAATTATGGATGCATATGAGAGAAGGCTTGAACTTCTTTAAATTTGGTACAGGGATGCACATTTCTGGGGTGAGATTCTAAAGCTTTCATGAGCATTCCAAAAATGTTCATGGCTCCCCAAAAGTTAATTGACTCTGTATGACAGAAACCCTAAGACTTTTCAAGTTTGAAAATGTTATCATCCATTGATTTTCTATCTTTGTAGCAAGACTTATAGAGGAAATACTATTACAGAGAGAAGAATTGGCACAAATCCCTTTAAATCATACCTTCTTCACTTTAATCTGAGGCTAACTCTATGGTATAGAGAAATATTTTTTACTGTAGTAGAGAATTATTAGAGACCCAGAATACCATAATTTTCATCCTGTTAAACTTGGAGTTGTTTTTTGCCTACAATGTTGTTTATTGCATTAACACAGTCTACTCTACATGACTTTGGAGAGAAAACGTGGTGTCTTCAACTCAGAGTTCTCTAAGCTCTATCCTTAGATTAGGAGGTTAGATCTTCCAGTGACAAAATCTGTTTACTAAAATTACCTTACGTTGCTGTAATAATATCTTTTCTGAGTTCTATTTACTCTTACTTCCTCCATGTTTAATTTTTTGGATGACTATGATAAAGCTTGTGCATTTGAACAAAGGTGCAGTTTCTGTGTCTTTCACAGAAGTAAAATGAGGGCATTGCCCAACATGTCACACAATGTCCTTTATATGTAGTCAATAAGATGCACTTTTAATTTAATCTTGGGGAAAAAAGTGTTTTTGAAAGATGAACTTGTTTCTTTCTATGAAAAAAAAGTGACATATCCACTTTATTACCCTTTTGACTTTATCTGCCAAGACTCTCAGAGCTAAAATTAGTGCCCAAATGCAATTTGCAAGGGCTTATTTTGTTAAAGATGTCTAGATACATCTATACTTTTCCTATATTTACTCTAATATTTCTTTATTATTATTATTTTTATTTATTAATCTTTTGGCTGGGACTGGGTTTGAACCCACTGCTTCCAGCATATGGGGCCAGCACCCTACCCTTTTGAGCCGTAGGCTCTGCCCCTACTCTAATATTTCTTTTCAAAAATATTTTTTACCACAAGATAACACGTTTTCATTGAAGGGTGTCCAGAAGAAAGTGAGATTGACTAGTTTTTTTTTTTTTTAATTGAGACAGAGACTCATTATGTTGTCCCTGGTAGAGTGCAGTGGCATCACAGCTCACAGCAACCTCACACTCTTGGGCTTAAGTGATTCTCTTGTCTCAGCCTCCCAGGTAGCTGGGACTACAGGCACACCGCCACGACACTTGCCTATTTCTTTGTTGTAGTTGTCATTGTTGTTTAGCTGGCCAGGGCTGGGTTTGAACCTGCCAATCTCAGTGCATGTGGCTGGCACCATAGCCCCTGTGCCCAGGGTGCTGAGCCTCACTAGTTGTTTTACTATTGGAAATAATACTTGATTACATTCTGGCTTCCAAGTGTTTCTTTTACACATGGGTAAATTTTTCATAATTTTAGTGCCAAATTTTACATACTGTTTTCATTTTAATTTAACAATATATTATGAGCATTTTTCATTTCTGTTAATTTTCTTTAACAACATAAGTTTGGGGAGTAATGGTTTGGCATGCTACAGAGTGTCCCAAAAGTTGCCCCCAATGTCACCATACCTGAGGAAAATGGGAAATTGTAGCTAAATGTACTTTTACTTACCAAATATTCGTGACAAAATTTTACAAAGTGATGGCCAACACACAGAGAACATGTTGTTAATATTTTGTAAAATTTTGTCATGAATATTTTGTAAATAAAGATATGTTTAGCTACCATTTCTCATTGTGTCCATGTATGGTGACTTTAGGGATACCCTGTATAATAGATTTGTACCATTGTTTTATTTATTTTTTATTTTTCCCCAAAGTCTTCTTTAAAAAATTATTTTTTTCATTATTTTAAGTTGTGCTAGTGATGATCTCCTTATATATCTGGACATTTATGCTCACTTTTGACTACTTACTTAGGATAACTATGCAGGAGTGAAGTTACTAAACTTATTTTGAAGGCTTTCATTACATACCCAAAATTTGCTTTCCATGAATGTTGCAACAGCCTACCCTCCATAAGAGCAGTGGCAGAAAGGGGCTGTGCCCTCACACCCTTCTCAAAACTGAGTAGCATTTTTTCTTATAATCTAATTGGTAGAGTAGAAAAAAAGAACATAGTATTTAATTTGTGTTTAAAAATGTTTCATATAGTCTAATAATTTAGAAGTCTATGACCCATTTGACAGTTTCTGTGCATGAATTGTCTATCCTTTATTAAGTTACCTGGCTTTTTTCTTTTTATTGTTTTGCAGAAGTTCCTTATATACAAGAATAATACCTCTTTGCCACCTATCTTGTAAACATTTCATTGAGTTGTTGGTTTCTTTTGCATTGCTATGAGAGGCATACAGGGCAATGATTACAAATTAAGACATTGGAGACTCTCTGGGTTCATAGCATAATAGCAATGCATGCTTGGGTAGATCACCCAGCATCTTCGTTTAATCTCTTACAACACTTGGAATAGCACCTGGAGCATCAAATGCCCTTGATCATTATTAACCAGTTTTAGCAATTAGATTTTTATTTTCAAATATCCTGTGTTATATTGTGCCATGAGTTAATAGTTGTCTTATATCTTATTGGGAGATTTGGAGGAGGAATCAAAAGAATGTAAAGAATACCTGAGCCAATATTATTAGCACTATGTGAGTGACAGCTTTGGAGAGAACAAAGGATATTTCTTCTATTCCAGGTTTGATTTATACCCACCCCCTAAATGTGGGGATATAGGAAATATATTTGGAATGTGCAGGTCATCAAATACATAGGCTATTACACCTACTTAATTGTTTTGTTTTAAGTGACAGATGATGCTCCAGTGACTTTTTCCTATGAGGATCTCAGGATGCCCCACAGGTCTTTAACTTAAGCCTCATCTTTTTCATCCGGGAACTAATCCAAGTAGGGCTCTCCCTTAAAGGGGAAGAAAAGGAGGAGCTGCCAGTCAGCCATCTACCCTGGTTGGACTTGGAATAATTTTACTCGAGACTGGAGACCCCATGAGCCAAAAATAAGACAAATTATGTTCCAAATCTGGTTCTGAAATGAGGAGTGAAGAGCCTCCAATTTGAAGACAATCACATCCACTGCATCATCATCCTCCAAATGAGGACCGTCTTACATTTTGGTTAGTCAGTGTGTAATGTTCCTTTTCTTTCTATTCTCAAAGTCTTGACATCACTACAAATAAATGACTCAATTACACTTGTGCATAAGCAGCTGGAAAACTACCAAAATGTTCCCAATCTCTAAACACTGTAAACAGAGATAGCAGAGGGGAGAAGGGGGAAAAAAAAAAGAAAAAAAGGAAATGAAGAGGCCAAGAGAATTCTGAAAATACAATTACACAAGAGAAGCTCCCAGGGAAGGGAAGGGTAGTGTTTACCTCTTCTCTTTGCTCCCGGTGGCACATTGCAGCCCATAAACCACCGGGGCCAGGAAGCAAACCAGGTGGAAAAAAGGATCAAGAAACTTTATAAACACCTTGCAAATGAATGAGCTCAGCCAATACACATTCTATTGCTCATCACGAGAAAATGTTGGCAGCTGCCTCTGGTCAGATGCCCCGTGATCTTGGGGCCCTCAATCTAGAACTTAAAGACTAATGGGAAAAAATGGAAACAGAATCCTTGCTGGCCAGCAAGCCCTGAAATACGACCACAAACCCCCTCAGTTTCCAAAGACTGATCTTTTGTGGTGGCTGTTAGGTCAGAATGCACAATTACAGAACTGAAATGTTCCGAGCGTCCTGTACACCCACAGCATTCTTTCTTTTATTTACTGTCTCGGGTGGAAGAATATATTTTGTCTCCTAGTGTCCTTTTGCCAGGAAAGAAAAGCAGGTTTGGCCAGCAGAAAACCTGATCGTCTTTATTCCTTCCTTCATGTCACCAGGAGATGAAGGAAAAGGTCGCAGCAGCTGCGCAGCTCAGCTGATTCACCCTGGGTCGGGCTACGTCTTATCTACCCTCTTCAAGGAGAGAACGTTGCTTGAGATGAAAGTAGGTCACATGGCGGAGAAAGGGGAACAAGACTTAACTGAGAAAAACGAGAAAGCAAAGCTGTGTGAGCCCAGGGCCCAGAGCCCTGGGTGCTGCTTCTCAAATGTCTCCCAGAGGGGCCAGGCCAGAGCTGCTCCCTGACCTGTCTCTCCACCTCCTGCTCTCTCAGGCCTGGCCTGGCTCTCGTTTTAATCAGTAGATGAAGTGTCTGGCAGTGCCAAGGAATCTGCGAAGGGACCCTGCGAGGGCAGTGCCAAAGAGCTTTCTTCTTTTTTCCACAGGCCAAAGGGGAATAGTTTAAATTGCTTCCAGAAGGATTTAGGTTCAGCAGGAAGAAAATCTCTCTGAGTGCGATGAGACTCTGGAACGCATTACGAAGGGAGGCGGTGGAATCCACTTCAGAGATCTCCGAGGGCGCCATGGAATGCTAATCTCTCCTTAATGGCTAATATTTTTGTGTAATCAGAGGCGGAGACATGATGAACTTTCAAGTTCTTTTCACTCCTGAGATTTGAATGTTCATTTTGGTAGAATGAAATTATCAGTTGCTCTGTGACATCTATTGTATTCAAATACTGCTTCTTTGGGGGGTCACCTAGGGTGTTCTGGGCATCTGCCCACCCCCTGGTACTGGTGATTAGTTGTGGTCCTGAGGGTATAGATTTGGTGAGGGGAAGGTATTGGACAGGGAAGAATCATACTAAAAAAAAAAAATAAGAATAACAAGGACTAGATGAGTGCGTGCCAGGATTTTTAGGAAGTGGGGAAATTCGAGTGAAGGAAATGACAATAATCTATCAAATATTCCGAGGGGTAGAGCCAGGACTGGAAAACAGAGCCAAGGCTCTTCAGCTCAGTAGAAGGAAGATGAGAAAGTAGTACATTAGGGGAAGTAAGAACTTCTCACTCATGGGGTGAGTCTTCTCAATACAAGTGTGTCAAAGGAGTTGAGAAGGGAGTGAATGAACAAATGAATAAAAAATGCACCCCAAATTTGTTATTAATAAACATTAACATACAGGAATTTATAAAAGGACATAAGATTAGCTTTAAGGGTCTCTTCATAATAACAATTATATCACTGTGGTCCACATGCTTTCTTGGGTGACAGCTAGTGGGTGGGAAATTGGGATAAATTATAATTCTCTTGGAGGTGTTTCACACAGGTGAATGAGGGTCATGTGTTCAAGAGGCAAGGACAGGAAATCTGCAGATGGGTTTGATTGCAAAGGTCATCATTAGGAAGGTAGACAATTGGAAGAGTTGGTCAGGCCCCTGAAGGTAGAAAGGCCTGGTGTGGTAACTCACACCTATAATCCCAGCACTCTGGAAGGCCAGGCTGGGTGGGTCACTTGAGCTCAGGAGTTCAAGACCAACCTGAGCAAGAGTAAGACCTCATCTCTTCTTAAAAAAGAAAAACTAGCAGAGCGTCATGGCGGGCACCTATCTTCCCAGCTACTCAGGGAGTACAGTATCACTTGAGCCCAAGAGTTTGAGGTTGTATGAGCTATGACGCCATAGCACGCTACTGAGGGCAACAAAGTGAGACTCTGTCTCAAAAAAAAAGAAAAAAATCCACTCCTCACTTAGTGCGTTGTCACCATGGCAATATTTGCCTCTGCAGAGGGTCAGAATTATTTCCTTTCACTTCTACTACTCAGAACTACTTTGTCGCAGATGCATGCTCACGCCCTTTAATTCATTTGGTACAAACTGTGTGTGTATATGCCAGGGCTTGGGTGAGCTCACAGGTTCCTTTCCAGTTTGTGGGCTAATAAACAAGGAGATACGATTAGCCTGCCTTTTCCTTGTACTCCACCGTGACATCCTCTCAACGTTGTCTTTCTTACCATGAATGAGATATGGAACATGAAGCCAAAAGGAGGAAGATGTGGTTCCTGCCTTCAAAGCAATCTTTTTGGAAATAGCCATGAGCTTGCTTCAGGCTTCTGTGTCTTGGAACTCATGCAGAGGGAATAGAAGGGTTGAAGTCTCACTGATGAGCGACTTGACTTCCAAACACATTGTGTTTAACTAGGAAGATGCTGATTTAATGAAAGAATGGAATCAATGGAGGTTAGCAGACATCATAACCCCTGGAGAAAATGACTTACCTGTTTTCCTCCTCCCTAGGGCAGAAGGATAGGGACAGCTTATCTGGAACCCCATCATTCTCTAAGATGAAGAACGAGTACAGTTATGCTGGTCAGAACCACAGCAAGCCAACGTGCTCCATCTCTCTAGGCAAATATTCAGCACTTGTGTTTCCGTCCTTGATGCCTCTCATCAGAATGTTTTTAAGGTTGAAAGGTCCTGATATTTCTGTGAAGGTGGGTTAAGTGACATTATTGTTTAATGGCAGGGATGAAGCTAATCACCCAAGTCTAGGAGTCGCTGCTGGTAATTTTCTGAATCTTGCGCTGACATTTCTAGGAAGGAATTTTGGCCTGGATGGTTTTGGCTGCAAAAAGTTGGTAAGATAACCCTACTCTCCCCCTTCCCATTTTCATCTCCTCTGGGGCAGAGAAAAACCCCAGACACCAGCTTTCTGGTAACATAAGAAGCTTCCCATAACTATGAACTATAAATTATGATAAGCACGGCCCTTCTCTTTCTCTTCCTCTTTGTTTCACTCCCTGAGCAATATTGTAAGAGTCTACACAATCTCATAAGGGACTTGGCTGGCAACCGGTTGAAGATACTATTCCTTTGGCAGCAGTTCCAAACGACTAGACTAATGTATTCCTTTTTGTTTAGTTTCTGCAAAATTGCACTGTGGCTCTATGCAGCTGGGGACTGGAAGAAGAAACCAAAGTGTAGAGAAAGCTAGAGCAGAAAGGGGAAAGGCCGCTGAAGCCAGCAGTATGATTTCACAGCTTTGAGTCACAGGGCCGGACATGTGGAGCAAAGTTGCTTATCTTTTGGGGGTGTGGCTTTTTGACAGTCAGTGAGGTCCAGGGTCTCCAGTTGACCACGAGGCAGGTGGGCGACTCTATGAGTCGCTATAGAGATAAAACTCTGGGGTGACGTTGTTTTCTGTGTGGCATGTCCTTCTTTGATTCTGTCTTTGATTTTGCTAAGTCTGGCTGGCTTTGGGACTGGAGGATATGCTTTGTACAAATGTCCCTAGAAACAAAGACCACCAACCAGCTGGCCCAAGGGAATGAGAAAAACAAGACTATTTGTTAAGGTCTTTCTTGTGCTTATCTTGGAGTCAGAAGAAATGAGCTTTCTTAATACCCGCACTAGCTACCTGTGTGATCTAGGGCAAATTGTTAGCTTTTCTGCCTTCCTCTCACGATTGCTCATCTGTAAGGGGCGTGGAAGAAGCAAATAAGCTCTATGTTCTCTTATTCCCTCTTGAGAATGAGCATATGCAAGCAAGACTTCCTTTCCTTAAATTACATTATTAGAGGATGAAAACGGTTTTTCCCATCTCCTGAAAAACAGATAAATACAACATTAGCAAACCTTAATCGAGATTTCTATCTATTGTCTTAAATTTCATTTCGTAAAAAGGGCAACAAATTCAGACAAAAGGAATTATCTGCATGGAAGGAGTTAAGCTTCAGCCTGGCTCAGCTGGATGAACTGGCCGAGTCCTTCTTCCAGGCTGGGCCACATCTACAGATGCTGTAAGAACGTTCCATCCCACATAAAAGCAAGGCCCTGAGAATATGGAGGTGCAGTTGTTCTGATCTTGTTGAAGCTCCTCTGCCTGTTCCACGTACTGGATGGTTCAGAACAGGACATCTTTCACCCTTGCTTGCAGTTGTACTTCTCACCACTTACTCTGAGGTTCTGATGGATGTGTGCTGGTTTTGCTATGGCTCCAGCCTGCTCCTAACATCTATGCTTACTATTTTGTTCCCGCACTTGCTCTGCCCTTTGGACTTGATGGTGGATATTGTCAGCCCAGCAGGACATTTTTCTCTAAGAGTTCACTTCACCCAGCAGATACACTGTTTCTAGGCCTCCTTGGTTGATAGTGGCTTGGCTTCTCCGCATATGTGCTCCACTAACACCAGTTTTTGCAGACTTCCTTGAGCAGCTCCTGATGTAGTAACCAATACCAGGTAAGATAGGAAGAGTTGGAGGTCTAAGAATACTTTAGCAGGGTCTCTGATGAATGAGCAGTGAGCATATCACAGAGCTGGTGATACTCCAAAGTCTAGGGGTGCAGTGAGGATCAAGGAGGGATATTTAGTGACCTATTTACTGGACTAGAGTTCAGAGTCTGGGGTCTAGTTCTTGATGATGGTGACAGTTCTAGGAAGCTCAAAATTCTAGTGGCTCCAGGGATCCTGCAAGCCTATAATAGTAATACCTGTTAGAAAACATTAACATGGACAGGTCAGCGTCCTTACCTATGAGGCCATAACAGTTGCCTTTCAGGTCATGAATCTTATTCCTTGTGAGGATTCTGTAGGCAGTCTTCAGTCTCTAAAGAAAGGTAATCATGACAGTTGGTCTTGTGGCTTGGTACCTATGTACTGGGGCTCTGCTCTTTCTACCTTGTCTCTCCCTGGTGGGGGCAAGCCTAAATAAATCATATTTAACCAGGTCTTGGAAATTCCAGTGGTTTTGAACTTCATGGGCCAGGTCATCTGCATGCAGTCAAGGGTCAAGGCTTCTCTGTGATGCAGCCAACAGAAGATTTGTCATTGAGGGAAGTGGAGTTGAGTAATAGGTGAGTGGCTGTGGATGTGATAGTGGCATGGGGAAGGGTGAGAATAAGTCCACTGCGTGGATCAGGGATGAGTTAGGGGAGATGGCACTCTCTGGGGGACTTAATAAGAACTTGGGAGTGAATGTATGAATGAACCACACTTTCTGATTATTCCCAGACTCAGGCTGATGGATTTAGACTAAAGATTGGTGACTCATAGTGAAGTACCAGGTTGTAGTGAGGCCGTCAGTGGACATGGCTTGATATGGAATCCTAGGGGGAGAGGCCAGTGCTGCCTTGTGCCTCTGACCTTGGTGCAGGCTGGCCTTTGGTACAGCTGGGCTGTGGGAAGGAAAGGATGTGAGGAGACAGGACTGAGTTGCGGACTGGATAGGGCTTTTCAGGGCAATGTTTTTCAGTGCCAACCCTGTTTTTGGCAAAAAGTATTACTCTCTAGGCAAGTGCCTATTTGCAAGGTTGATCCAGTACAACATTGACTTCTGAAACAGTGGCTCTCGTTTTGCCAGTTTTCCAAGCTTAAAACAGGAATGGAATTAATAAAGAAACAGAGGCATTTTGGATGGTGAAACTCTAATTTTAAAATGCCCACATGTGTATAATTTTCCACGTTCTTCCTAAATTCCTGTTGCTGGAAGGAGTTTCTGAAATCTAAACCTTTCGTTTACAGATGAGAAAACTTCGGTCAGGAGAAGCAGAGGATTTTCCCAAGGCCACACAGCTAGCGAGGGACAAGCCAGGATTAGAATCCAAGCACTCAGACGTGGGGAAAGTGCCTTGTCAACCCTCTCCCAATCTTCTACTGTGTGAATAAAGCCCAGGGAGGGAATTTGAGACACGGCTTCAGCCTCGGGGCCAAACATGGCCACGTGGAATCATGGTTTCCAAAAGGTTTGATAAAGCAGTTGGGAAGCTGATTCTCTTAAGCTGCCATTTTATTTTTATATCAGTTATGTTCAGCTTGGTATTATCTATCATTCACTTCTTCATTTCACAAATACTTTGGCTGCCTACCATGGCCGGCACCATTTTTAGAGACTAGAGAGTGGGTACTGGTAGTGACTAAGTCATCCTCCATCCTTGTCCTCATGGACCCTCCAGCTTCATAAAGGATTTGGAACTGACTTTGGTTTAAGTCAGTTCCACTTCGTTTTACCCATCCAAGTCCTCAGATGGACTAGGTCTCTGCCCAGATCCCTGCCGGGACACTCTATTTGATAAAAACAAATTTCTCAAGAGTGGAAGACTCGCTTATTCCAAGTTTAACCCCTTAGTCAAATATTTCATGGTGAAACAGCTTTACTACCTCAGAAACTAAGCAAGAGGAGGAGGTGGAAAAAGCCTCCAATGTCAGAAAAGTATGAAAACTTCCCAGAGCAGGAAAGGGATTCACTTACGGCCTTCAATGCTGGTAAAGTCTGGAAGAGAAGGAGATTCCTAAGCTCTTGTTTTATTGTCCTTTTATAAGAACGGATTCTTCTCAAAATTCAAAAACATTGTAGAAATTCAATGCCACTCCTAAGAACTTAAGTTATTCCCTGACACGGTAGGAAAATCTGCTAACCCTCTCACTCGCCCTCCTTGAGTCCTCCGGTTCCCTCTATATCCTAGCCCTGGCAAACTGCTCCGTACACATAGGGACTCAATGTACTAGTTTAATGAACAAATGAATGCACGTTATGGGTATTACATAGGGTATTAATTTACATTGTTTACTCATAGATACGTATTAAGCCCATTTGGAAATTTACTATAGACTCAATATGTTTCTAGCAGAGCTTAGTGTGGGGTTTTTGAAAATTCTGTTCAATTCCACAGGGAAGGGAAACAGAAACTATTTCTATGTACTCCTTTCTTCACAGGTGAAAATCAAAATAGGCTTTTGATGTAAAGTACCAGGCTGGTCTCCAAAATATTAGAAGGCTCTTCAAATTGACTTTTACCTTCTAAAGGGAGGGAGGGAGAAGGGAGATAGAACAGCTCTTAAACTCTGATCAGTCTGGGAGAGACCGAAGACCATTTGAAGGGAAAGGAGAAAAATGGAAAAAGAACTTACATTCACATGTGGCTTTTTACAAAGCGTCTTCATATCTGCTATCTCATCTAAAACTTTAAAACAATTCTGTAGGTGACAGTATTGTTCCCACATTACAGACGAAGACACTGAGGCCTAAGAGCCTGGAAATGGCAGAAACTGAGCTCAAAGCCAATTCTTCTGACTTTAGAACGGGTGCTTTTCAAACACCTCAGCCCTTCTCTGTAAACATGGTAATATCACAGCCACCTGCTTTCATCCATGAATCACAAAGCGGGGGGCTTTGTGGGGGAATCTGTCTTAAAAATGATGAATGCTGTACAAGGGTGCACAGTTCCTATTTTAGTTGACAGCATCACCTTGTGGATGAAAATACATCTGGTGTGTGTTTTTATTTGTAAATATATGTTTACTCTGTCAATTAGGGATAATGAGCCAAGCTATTATGCTGTCAATCAGAATTGTTTGGGAGTTGAAACTTCTTTTACAGAGATTTTTTTTTTTTTTTTTAGTAATCAAGTATTAAAGTGATCAAATAATAAGACTGAATTGACAAACATACAGAATAAAACGGATGTGTTTCTGGCCATGTGGGTTAAAACTTACTGCAATTTTGCTTGCGTAATTAATATTTTTTGAAGAGCGGGAATTAGAATTTATAGCATTTGTGGCTTTGTGGTGAGAACTAAAAGGGCGAAGTGAAATAGTAGCAACTGAGCAGAATTGCATTGTCGAAAACAGGAAGAGATGGGGCATCGGGTCCGAGGATCTGAAGTTCTGCTGTTTCCACTTTAGGTAATTTTAGACTTAGCCTCAGTTTCTTTACCTGTAACATTGGAAGAGCAATGCCAAGCTTGTGGGATGGTTGTCAAATGCCTGGTAGCCTGGATCTGGGTGTATATTGAAGATTTTAAGGAAATAAAATCATTTAATAACAAGAGATGAAAACTTGAGTGCAATTATCCATAAAGCACAGACAGAATCCCTACCTCTCCAGCAAAAGATTTAGACACATCTCCTCAGGAATCATAGGCCGATTTGCGTTCTTCTGCTGCTGTAGTTTTTGATAGACAAATAGATTTACGAAAAAAATTCTGTGTTACATTGAAGAAACCTTGAAAAAATAACAAATGCCCTGAAGTATTCTCAAACGTTTCTTAAATGATGACATAAAACTAACAACCAATTGGACAGCAAGGTAAGGGCCATTTATACTAAATTCTAATTTGAGAGGGAATTTAGTAATCTCTAATATTACACACAATGTCCTGATTAAATGCTACCTTTAGAAATTTTTTTTCTTTTAATTAAATCATCGCTGTGTACATTAATGCAATCATGGGGTACAATATGTCGGTTTTATATACAATTTGAAATACTTTCATCCAAATGGTTAACATAGCCTTCATGGCATTTTCTTAGTTACTGTGTTAAGACATTTATATTCTACATTTAGTAAGTTTCACATGTACCCTTGTAAGATGCACCCTAGGTGTGGTCCCACCAATCACCCTCCCTCCATCCATCCTCTCCCCTCCCCTCCCTCTCCCCTTTCCCCATATTCTTGGGCTATAATTGGCTTATAGCTTTCAAATTAGTTTCATAGTAGGACAAAAGTTTCTCTCTTCAAAAAAAAATTTGGGAGGGTTGGGGGAGTGGCATGAGAGAGTCTTACTGGGCAACCCATGAAACAGTCGGGGTGGATTTGAAGTGGGGTCTGGTGTTCATAGGGTCAGAAAACAGCCGGCCTGCTTACCTCTACCTCCCCCTGCTCCCTGCCAGCCTCCCCCACCACTCGCCCTTCCCCCCAGCTAAGCCCTCACAGCCACAGGTCTGGAGGGCGAGCTTGCAGTTTAAATTGCCCGGCTTTTTGTCAGTTTGTGTCAAAGCCCTGGCCACCTTCTCCCACCGACTGGGGTGGCTTTGTTTTCTCTTCCCCTCCGTTTGCTACTTGTTAGCCTCGGTGCACTGTGTCTGCACACTTACAGTAGGCAGAGTGCTGATGACAGATGGTGGGGGGGGGCGCTGGGACTTGGGCTGCCGTGGCAGGATGCCAAGGGATGCGCCTGGCCCCGGGAACGAGAGCTGCCCAGAAGCTCTCCTTGAAGCTGTGTCCGTCCGGCCTGGTGCTGTGGGCGTGTTTGCATGTGCCCGTGCACACGCGGCGTGCTCTGTTGTGGTGGTGCTGGTTGTTTTTGTTGTTGTTTGGGCCAATGACAACAGAGGCCTCGCTGGCTGGCTCCCGCTTCCCACTCTTGGCAGTTTCCAGACTCCCAGACAGGAAATTCTCCCAATGATTGCAGCTGTGAATTGGCCCATTTTTCTGGAGAGGGATAAAGAAAAGAGTTTTGTGGGATTCTTTGCTTTTCTTGCACAAGCAGGGACGTGTTGAATACAAACAGGGAAACGTGAAGGAAATTGAGGGGTGCAAAGGCAGGGGAGGGATGGGCGTCCTAAGAAAGAGGAGAAAATCCCTCATTCACCTCAGGTAAGTGTTCCGAGACACGCGAATGTAATTCCTTGGGCACATACTGTAGAGTGGGCTCTGGGGCCAGGCGTGTGGCTGTCTTTAAGGTGAGACTGCCCAGGCTCCTATGGGGTTTCAGCAGTTTGAACCCCATGGGTAGCCAAGAGGCGCTGGCTTTCATTCATTCATTCACAAATGTTGGAGCATGTGCTCTGTGACTGGCAGTTTGCTAAGAGGTGAGAGTACCCTGGACAGTATGAGAAACGGGGCCTGTCCCTCATGGAACTGACAACTGGGCAAACAAAATTGCAAATGGACTTCACAGTCACACTTCCTTGTGAGTATTTTCTGTGTAATTTAATAGGTCACTAGGGTAGAGAATGATGACGATGATGGTAATTCTTCACAACTTATAATGAGCACTTCTTCTGTGCCAAGCCCTAGGCTGAGATCATTTCTCATTTAAATCTCATAAACACTCTATGAGATAAGTAATATGAAAACCTGCCAGGTGTGGTGGCTCACACCTGTAATCCTAGCTCTCCGGGAGGCTGAGGCTGGTGGATTTTTGGAGTTCAGAGTTCGAGACCAACCTAAGCAAGAGTGAGACCTTGTCTCTAGAGAAAAAAAATAGCTAGCTGTTCTTGTGGGTGCCACTTGGGAGGCTGAGGCAAGAGGATCATTTGAGCCCAAGAGTTTGAGGTTGCTGTGTGCTATGACGCCACATCACTCTACCCAGGGCAAAAAGTGAGACTCAGTCTCAAAACAAAAACAAAACAGGTCTTTGGGAGCCTTCAGGAATGGCCTCTCATAGGAGTTGAAATCTGAGCTGAGATATGAAGGTCACAAGGAGACAGCCACTGGAAGAGCCAGGGAGAAGGAAGATCAAGTGCAAAGGTCCTGAGGTAGGGAAGAGCTTAAGTGATTCCTGTTGCTGAGAAAAGAGCTGTGGGACAGGGATGTAGAAAACAATTTTGTGCAGAAAGGGGACTGGGGAGATAAGAATAGTGTGGGATGAACGCAGAGTCCCAATCATGCTGAGCCTAGTGGGAGTGTGTTCTGGTCAGGGATGTGAGAATGGGAAGCCATTGGAGAATTTCAAGCTGGAAAGGGACAGGGGTGGAATTGTATTTTAAAAGGAATTCTTCATCTGTACTGGGGAGAATGGGATAGCTTGGATTGGACACCTGTGGAAGCGGGAGGATGGGAGGCTGCCACTGGCCAGAAATGATGGTGGCATAACTGAGGATGATAGCTGTGAACATGGAGCAGTGGAAGGATTGGGGATCCATGCTGGGGGTGGATGCCAATGCTAGTCCCCGTCAGGTGGATGCAGGTGGTGGGGTAGAATAGGCAACACTGGCACCCTAGGTCTGGCCCCAGCCGATGGATGGCGGACTGTGCCTTTCATTGAGATAAGAGGGAAAGGACGGATGAAGTGCCAGGGTTCCTCCCCAGGCACATACAGCAATTGTGTTCCACTTTGCATGCCAGAAAGATCAGTGTCCAGTGAGAAAATCTGAGGCTTCCAGGTGAGGAAGAAAAGCTTCTCATGGAGGGAATGAAGAGTATGTTCTATCAGGAAAGAAGAGAATTTCCTTATGTTTGCAAAGTGATGTTTCCCCCTTTAGCTTCTCTCCTTTGTCTTATTTGATCTTCTCTGTAATAGTGTGTTGCAGTTTTGGAGATCTCAGTTTTATAGATGGAGGAAATGAGACCTACAGGGTGGACTGACTTTGTGTGTTCAAACGGATAGTCATCCTCATTATTGCTGGTGTTATCTGAAGGCTTACTTTGCACCACGTGCTGATCTATGCGTGTCACATGTGGTGAGTCTTCACAATCATATTAGGTAAGTTCCAGTCTTATTCCATTTCGCAGGGGGAAAACTGAGGCCTTCAAGGTTTAAATAACTTATTAACGGTTATAAGCAACAGAGCTGGCCTTCACATCTGATGGCACTTTAGCTCCCGGACCTGGGCTCTTAACCACCGTGTTACACTAAGTATGGCTGAATTAAAACTCTGAATTGTAGCAACCTCTTCACTATTAGGAAATGCCTCCTTAATGCTACTTTTGATGATCATTCTTCTCTTCCAGTGCGTTTCTGAATTTGGGGCATTTTCAGCATTGTCTCAGCCGGCTGGGTGGCCATTTCTCAAATATTTTCCTTCAAAGGGCATATAACATATAGTGTCATGATGTGACAACTAAAAAAAGACTATACCTTGAAGTGATAGAACCATCAATCCAAAATTTCAAAAAAAGAAAACAAAATACAGAACTTATAGAATAGTTTTCTCTGTATTTGCTTATTTTTGGGAAAAAAATCTTTTCCAAGATTAAAGTTAATACCTACATCACAAATTGTCACTTTTTATTTTCTTGAAAGTTCTAGAGCCAACTAGGAAGGCAGGCACTATACACGTCGTATCAGTTTCATTTTCGTATCTCTGAAAACATGATCTCTGCACACAACAAAGCTGAAAGGACTGGGCCCAAAACAATCCATGTGTACATCGCAACGAAGTCCTGCAGGTGACGAGCTCAGCAGCATTTTGAATGTCCTCCATGCCCCATTTCTTTAATGAGGGCGAGATCGGAGAGAGAACCTTTTAATTTGTATTTGTTTGTATGTATCTTATCAAGATTCTTCCTGGGTCCAGTTACACCAGCAGTCAGAGAATAAGAGAGAACCTGCATTCTGCCCCTCCACAGCCTTCTAGAAAGCTGTTTGTTCATGAGTAAGACTGAAACAATTACAGGTTTTTTTTTTTTGTTTGTTTGTTTTTTAATCTCTTGGTTAGTTGAGTAACCCTGGGCTAAGTCTTCATTCTGAAAATACTCTCAGTTGGTATCTCCTACCCTGATGGTAGTGAACAGCTGCCTCGGAAGACTGGCTGTTCTGCCAGTGAAGGGAGATGATGTCTCCATTGCCACCATCCAATCAGGTAACGAGGATGAGGCAGGCAGAAGGGTTACACTGGATTTCTCAGAGGGAGGGCTGTGCAACATTGCACAACCATGAAAGCTCGATCTAAAGTGCTCCTCCGTGGGGTTTGGGGAGCATCACATTCTATTCCTGTCGTGCACTGACATATTAAAAGCTCCGATAAGCCCTGCCGTAAAGAGACCTGTTTAATTTCCCCAAATGCGTTATTTCCACAAACTATCTATTGTCATCAGTGCTGATGATCAGTGGTAGAACGAAGGTCCCTGACACATTTCTATTTACCCCATGTAAGGAATGTTGAGAGACTAAATCCCTCTGAAGTTCTAAGAGAAAAAATACAGTGTCTGGGATAAGGTGGACCGGGGCTCAGGTCCTGGCTTGCTCCATTGGCCATTCTATAAATGTTGGGAAAGGGCATTTAAATTCCTTGAGGTTTTCTGTCTGCAAAATGGGAAATGAATCTTTCCTCACAGGGTGATTATGATTTATTTATTCATCAATGAATTCATTCTAAATAAATATTTATCAACCATCTTCCCAGGGCCAAGTATTGTACTGTTGACTGGAGATTAAGGAGTTAACTGGCCAAGTTGGAATTGGATTATCTATTCACAGGAAGCCCTGATCAATCTGTCTCAAGTATACCATCCTAAAGCATTAGTTACTTATCCTACTTTTTTCTATTACATAGCAAGAGAGATTCACCAGCAAGCAGAGTCCATGCCAGACCCGGCCAGATGTTTTTCAGAACTTCCAAGAAGAAAGGAATGACACGCATAGCCTAGACGGTAACACAAGATGTGCCAAAGTAAAGACAAGCTATTTGTCAAAGCTTCTCTGTAAGAGTTTTAAAAAATGCTATTTTGACTTCTACCCTTTGTCTGCTTTTTTTTTTTTTTAAATTCCTGGAGTTTTCTATCTTTGTTCTTTCCAGTTGAGAAAATTATTTTTAAAAATCAACACATGAAAGATTTTCCTTTGAAAATGAGTATATTACAGAGGGGAAGGGAGGAAGAAGATGGTTCGTTTGTATCTTATGCTGCTGTTATTGCTTCCCAGGCATAGAAATGTTTTATCCCCTCACCTCCTCCTTCCTTCATGCTGCCCTGCAAAGGAGCCCTGCATTTTAAGTGAGGCCACCCTAATGGAAAGCACTGAGTTAGCCCTGCGGTCAAGGCAGGGCCTGGGTAGCTACACAGAGGGCTTAGGGACTATCTTGCTTTTGCCTAGGGGACAGACTTCTCACTTACATTTCCAAGAAGCTGTTCCAGTAAATTCAGCAGCACTCATAACTATGCCTTGCATAGAACTTGTGGTTCACAGACCCAGGAAAGCTTCTAATACTTATTGGAGTTGGGGTAGATGCAAGAATTAAAAGCAAAAACAAAAACAAACAAAACCACTTTACCCGTGTGGTTACTCAAAGGGAAAGCAGGAGAATCAACAAGCATGAAAATGCACGGGAATTAAGGGGGAATGGAAAAGACTAGCAACTTTTTGGTCCTTTGTGCATATCACTCTAAAACAGCATTTCTTAAGCACAGCATGATTGCTGTTTGGGGTGCAATAATTCTCTGTTTCGAAGGAGTGGTGCTGTGAATTATAAAGTTCTTTGCAGGATCCCTGGCCCCTACCCTCTATCAGATGCCCCTAGCAATTATATCTAGACATTGGCAAATGTCCCCAGGGGTGGGAACAAAATTGTTCCTGGTTCAGAAGCACTGCTCAAAAGGAAGAATCTTTAAAAATTTTGCTGCAATAGACTCCTCTGGCAATCTGGAGAAGACAGTTGACTCTTTCTCAGATGAATGGGTTCTTTTCTCCCCATGTATTTGTATATATTCGTGGGGATGTTTTCTAATACATTAAAATAAAATACATACGATAATAAGATAAAGCATTTATATTAAAGTTATCAGAGTTATATAAAAAATTGTATGCTATAGGAATTTATAAAGTGACTGGGATAAAACGAAAAGAAAGTGTCCTGGGCGGCGACTTTGGCTCAGTGGGTAGGGCGCCGGCCCCATATACTGAGGGTGGCAGGTTCAAACCTGGCCACGGCCTAACTGCAACAAAAAAATAGGTGGGCGTTGTGGGGGCACCTATAGTCCTAGCTACTTGGGAGGCTGAGGCAAGAGAATTGCCTAAGCCCAGGAGTTGGAGGTTGCT
>NW_003852409.1:10544917-10546129 GCF_000181295.1 Otolemur garnettii | reverse complement strand
GCTCTGGTGAGGATAGTGTGACAGTGGTAGGGCTGAGAACCAACTTAGCCTGATCTTCTGGACTTCAGATACTTATCTGTGAAGTGATGAAATTAGATTGGACCATTGTTTGTTAAATCTCTGCTTCTGGTTGACATAATTCAAGCTATCAGTTCTTTAACCTGTGTAAACCTCATTTAGGGTAACAAAATCCACAGAAGTATTATTACATCTATTTTAAAGGTGAAGGAATTGAGATGGAAGGAGAGGTTAAGTCAAATTGTTAACTGTGTGCTCAACTGCATGGGTCGTTACAGAGATAGTCACGTGAGATTGTTGTGGCCAAGGACTTGGTAGACTTTTTTAATCCACGAGTTTAGCCAATGCCAGGAATTATGACATGAACCCAGTAAGTATTTGTTGAATGAGTGAATGAGGAAATGAATGCATTCATAAATCAGCAGCTTCTACTGATTGAGTTGGTACTTCCTATAGTGATATGATCCCTGAAGACCAGAAGAATTGTGACACTAACACCACGTGTTTGTATGACATGTTTTACATTTCAAACACTTCAGCAGACTGTCCCTGACTTGCAGTAGTTCAACTTATCATTTTCAACTTTATGATGGGTTTTTTGGGGGTAGTAAACACATTTTTGACTTTGGCCATATTTGATTTATGATGGGATTATTGGGATATCATTCCAGTGTTGGTTGAGGAATCTCTCTACTTCCGTTTTCTGTGATCATGATCCAAAAGACACAGGGAGGTAGCCGGTATTGGTCTTAACTATTTGTTAGGATTAGAAGACCGAGGTGTGGATGAACATGGTCAGCTGTTCATGGGCATTCAGGGGATTAACGGCAAAACTGGATCATGTCTCTGGCCCATGACTCTCTAAGTCCTTCTGGATACCAGGTCTGTTAGGTAGAGATGGAAGGATTCTGTGACTTTGCTGGTTGTCCTCAAAGCCCTTCCTGTCTTGTGGAAACCTGTTCAACTTTGTTTTCTCTACTTTTTTGTCTTTTTCACTAAACTGTGAGTTCCAACAAGGCAAGTTCAAGTGTCTATTAATTTCTGTATCTCCAGAGCCTGACACATAGATTCCTTACAAACATTTGATGAGTAAATGAATATCTGCCACACACCCTGCTCTGAATTCACGGTGGTTGTCATTTCTTATGCTTATGCCACAGTTCTTGCCACCATAGTTTCTTTCTTTTTTTTTTT
>NW_003852409.1:10538975-10544556 GCF_000181295.1 Otolemur garnettii | reverse complement strand
ACGTCTTTTGTTGCCAGTGCTTTCTTCTCCTTAATATGCAGAGATCTCCCCAACTCCCAGCAGTTCCCATGCTTTTTGTTGCCCTTTGTTTCTTTTTATTACAGTGATTTATAACTTGCATAAGTCAATAGGAGGTAGTGGGGACTGTTGCTCGTCACAGTGTCACTGCTCCATCTGAAAGTGGCATCGCTACCCTATCTCGGTTCACTACTGCTATATTATAATGGGGGTCCAATGTTGCCAGATTTTCCAGATCTCTATTTAATGGAATCTGAACTAGATTTTTAAGTGTTCATGACTCTTTAAAAATTTTAAAAGACATAGTGCAGGCCAGATTTGACCCCCGGGTGGCCAGTATCCCAGTATTAACCATTCATTGAATCTAGTAGATGGGCTTATTATCTGTCAATCATATTTTAGTTAACATGTTATAGTGCTTTACAGATGGTATATCACTTTCTTGATTTTATATGAGTCTTGTGAAAACTGCCAGGGTACAAATACATCTGTTTTACAGGGAATGAAACTGAAGCTTGGAAATGTTAAGTGACTTATCTGCGGTCACACAATAAGCAGGTGGCAGAACCTGAACACATTCTCCAGTTTCGACACGCTTACCCTTTCTGCCACTCCTGTTGTCTTGTCCTTCTCTTCCTGGGCATGTTTGGGCTTCTAAATGTGTCTTTCTTTACTGTCCTCTTCACAGTAGAGTCTCATATATAATATGCTCAATGTACATTTGTTTGTACGAAAGAGAGAAAATACTTAAACACGGAGATAGAAAATCAGCTCAGAATATATTTTCTTCTTTGTTCCAATGAATCAGGTGTGTTACAATTTTCATGACTATTTTCTGTAGTGTAGGAATTCACAATCGCAAACTCAAACTGTTCCATTTCTTGCGGCAGCTCCTATGAATTCTCATAACTTTTACACATACTCAGAAGGGTTTCAGTAAATCTGTTTCAGTAAATATTGATTAGTTCTGCCAAGCCTTCCTTGCGAAATATTAGAGAGAGAGTGTGTGTGTCTGGATATGAATGTGTGCTAGGTGAGCGTTCCATAATTAAGGAACAGTAGAGATAAACAGGTGGTCTCTATTCTCCAGAAGTTCATATTTAGTGAGAGTTTCTCATATGTAGATGGGCGAAAATAGTGCCCTTTAAAAGACAAAAACCACTGGAAGAGGAATTCAATCGCTAGAGATTGATTTGATTCAAATTCAGCCTAGACATCATAATCTTTATCTTCAAAAGGTTTACAATCTAGTTGTAAGGCAAAGATGTACACACACACACACACACACACACACACGCGCACACTCATACCCACGCTCACCCATTGTCATACTCACCAGAACTTTTTTTTTTGTTACCCCCAGTTGAGTGCAAGGATGTCATAGCTCACAGCAACCTCAAACTCCTGGGCTCAAGCAATTCTCTTGCCTCAGTCTCCTGAGTAGCTGGGACTACAGGCGCCTGCCGCAAACAACACCTGGCTATTTTTAGAGACGGGGCCTCACTCTTGTTCAGGCTGGTTTCAGACTCCGGAGCTCAAACAATCCACTTGCCTTGGCCTCCAGAGTGCTGGGATTACAGGCATGAGCCGTCCTGCTGGGCCTTCTTCACTTACTTTTATCCCTCAGCTGATTTGGGGCCATTTCATTGCCTTTTGTTCTCTATAGATTTTTTTTTTTTTAAGATACACTGGAATATTTGTCCAAAAGAAATGTAATTTTTGAAGGCCGGTGGCTTCTCTTCTTTTCTAGGCAACTGTTGTTTTACCTACTTTATATTTTTTGTTACTTAGCTACTTTATAAAAGGGCAACTTGCCCCATTTTCATGGAAGAGAGATTCCTTGGTGATTCATTTGCATGATGCTGGGATCTGGGGCTTTCAGTCTGAATCTGCATCAGAATCACTCTGCCCTAGGAGATGCTCCTACATCCTACTAAGTATCTTCCTGTTCTCCAGATTTCCCTGTGAACCAGGAGGGTTTCAGTTTTTTATATTTTGTAGGCGCTCCAAACCAGCCCCTGGTAACTGGGCCTCCCTTCATGCATGTGAACTGGTGAGTAAACCCTTGGATCTTGGGTCCACTGCCTGGATTTCAGAACCTCCACCAAGCTCAGGGGCTTCAGGTGAAAAACCAGAGACTGTGTGCCAGAATTTCAGCCCACACTCCAGCAAGAGCCCAGCCACGGTCCTGCAGGCTCTGCTGGCTAGGTGCCGGAGAGGTGGATTGCTTAGTCCAAATGGGACTCTTAACATTCGCAGTCAGAAATAGAGGCTTTCAGATCCATCATGAGGGCTTGCTGTTCTTATTTGAGGAGGTAGGATTGCTGTACAAAGTGTGCTTTTTACCCTGCCCACATCCCCTGGGAGGTCAGCTCCTTGAGATCTTCTCTTAATGAGATCTTAAAGGGACGTCCCTTATTATTTTCTCCAACTGAAGAGTTGAAAGAAAAATACCAAAAACTGCATGTAGGATAACAGCAGGCCTTTGAGACTTGACTCTGCTATTATTGTTATGAAATTCAAGTAAAAATCCAAAAAACCATTTTCTCTGACTCAAAAATATAAACATCAAGAGAATCCCTGAACAAACCGAGGCTTTGTCGTTCATTCCAGGTGTTTGCTTTCAACACATATTGTTTGAGCTCAGACTTTTGTTTCAGATGTCCCATTATACATGTTAAGTGGTATTTGAACTGGGGCAAGATAATGGCATTGGCATGACACTCATTAGAGATATCTCAAAAATTTGGTAATTTGTGTAAAATAATTTGCTACTTTAATGTATTTTGTTATGGTAATAGTTTGATGTGGTGGGTTCTGTTATAACAAGGACCATCTATGTTATTTTGATAAAATTTTTGGTAGGTTTGGCTTTCATGCTAAAAACAAAAACAGAATAACTCCCATTTCCCCAGAAAACCCTAATGATCAAAGCCGTAGAATGTAAAATGATTCTTCTCCAAACGTCTCCTTTTCCAGCGATTAATGAGGGACACAAATGCCTGCTCATGGCCCCCACCATGCCCCCCATCATGTCTGTCCCAGCACACATTACCATGGAGGCAGAGGAGTCAGCTGAAGAGTTCAGGAAAACCTGTCCTGCCACTTCTTCAGTGGTGTGACCTCGGGCAATTTCCTTGAGAATAATCAAACCTATAGCACAGGTGGTGAGGACTGAGAGAATGTAAATTCCTTACCTCACACTGGGTGGGCCCCAAGACCTAATTTCAGTTTCCCTGTGTTTCTTCTGTTTCTTTTTCCAAGTCTTCCTTTTGTCATTTCAGAATATACCACTGAACAGTCTTTCCTTGATGACAAGGACCACAACTACCAGAGAGGGGGTAGAGAGTCAAATTCAGAAATTCATCAGCGGGCTTGTAGATTAACCTTTCTTTGTACAGTGTTTCCTAGCTTCTTGCTGTTCTGGACATGAAGCAGATTGTGCAAGGTGAAAAGTCTGGAAATTAGCAAAAGGAGATATGGGATACTGAGTGGATGAGAACATGGGTTTGTGTTCTAGCTTTGCTACTTAATATTTGTGAAGGCTTGGGCAAGACTTCCTCCTAAGGTCTCAGTTTAGCCATCTGCAAAATGGGCAGAGTAATATGCTTCTCTCATAAGACTATTGTGAGGATTAAATTAGTTGCTGTGTGTGAAGTGCTCAGAACCTTGCCTGGTACAGAGTAATCTCCCAATGTTACTGCTACTACTAAAGCTATTGTTTTTGTTGTTGTTGTTGCTACAATGGTTTAGCAACAGGAGTTGGCCATTCCTTCAACACATATCTGGTAAGTGGTCACTACATGACTGTGTTCTGCTAGAGTCTGTGGATGCAGGATGAATAAAATGCGATGTTAGAGTGGGGTCAACTTGGTTGCCCAGCACTGGGCACACATAGGAATCCTAGTGAGTGTTTAATAAATACATCAATACAAAAATAAGTGTACAATAAACAGGGGATCAGGCAGTAAAACCTTAGAAAACTGGGCCAGGCCATTCCAAAGCTTTTGTTCTGGTTTCATTGACTGGTTGTTCACAGTGGAATTCTTCCATGCATGACTCTTGGCTCCATCTTTGTGAAATGCTGCTCAGATTAGCTCATGTCTCCCCATATTTGCAATGGCTCTTTCTTACCTAATGAAACAGCCCAAATGGTTTGGTGTGACATTCAAGGCCTTTTGCCATTTGGCTCTAATTTGTTTGGCATGCCTCGATTCCCTCTGGGCTCTTGCCAAATAATTCTAATTGCAATTCTTGCCTTTTTCTGCCTCTAACCTTTCCCTGCACATTGATATCTCTTGGGAAGGCCTCCCATTCCTGTGTGGGAATATTCTTCAAAATCTGGCCCAACCTCATCTCCTCCATGAAGTCTTCCTTGATTTATTATTGTCTAAGTGATTATTATTATTTATTCCATGATGATGGTGCTCCCCACCCCTCATCTCATATTATGTTATGTGTGTGCACTGTGCATCTCTGCCCTGAGACCGTGAGGTGCCTTTAGGTGTGTGGGGGACACAGTAGAGGTGCATTGTCAGAGGCTGGCTGGAAGGAATAGCCACAAGAGAAAAGAGAAAATGGCTCTCCCGTGAGGAAGGAAAGATGAGAGGATTGTGTTATTTGGCAGGGAAGAAGAAAGCAAAAAGAAGAGGCTCGTTGAGGTTGTTAAATGTTCTCTCTTGTAATCTTCATAAGGGTTCACCCTAAGGAGCCACAGCCTAAAACAGCCAAGCAACACCCCCGTCTGGTGGGTGGATTCCCAGTGGAGGTAGAGGTGGGGATTTCAGTGTGAGAACTATGGGATGTGCCTGGTGTGAGGAGGGTAAAATAGGTTCCACGTGGTCTAGGGGAAGGGGCTTCCTACTCAGCCCTACAATTAGGCACCAATGTGGCCGCACGTTGCGGGGTAAAGCCTGAGAGCAGAGCCCATTTTAAGTACTATCTTGCCTGCGATATTCTAATGTTTGTCAGTTGTTCTGGTGTAACTAGTGATAGCGTCTCCTTTCCTTTCAAAGGTGTCTTGGTTTGGATGGTAACTCTTATATTTACCCTAGATTGGAGGAAGCCACTTCTATAGAGTTTTGAGATAAGTGGAAAGCTAGTGTTCTGAATCATGCGGCTGGTGTGTGTGCCTCTGTATACACACACTCATACACACAGAGGATCAGTGGAGGCAGGTGGGGTCAGGGGAAGGAACAGAGTGTCAGTAGTTGTAGCAAAGACGAATGTCATATGAAGACCAAGATAAGCCATAAATTCTCAATGGCATTGGGTAGAGCATGCTAAATGTTTCATTTCTATTCCATTGTATCTTTTTTTTTTTTTTTTTGCAGTTTTTGGCCAGGGCTGGGTTTGAACCTGCCACCTCCAGCATATGGGGCTGGTGCCCTACTCCTTTAGCCACAGGTGCCGCCCTATTCCGTTGTATCTTTAGTAAATTAAATTTCGTATGATAATTTGGATATGAGAGAGCTTATCTTGCATTTCAGATACTTCTAAGCTTTTTAGGAAAGGACAATTCATCATCCATAATATCTCCTGAAGTTATCCTTGGATGAGTCAT
>NW_003852409.1:10513784-10538893 GCF_000181295.1 Otolemur garnettii | reverse complement strand
TTCTTTCTTTCTTTCTTTCTTTTTTTTTTTTTGAGACAGAGTCTCACTATGCCACCCTTGGTAGAGTGCCGTGGCATCACAGCTCACAGCAACATCAAACCCTTGGGCTTAAGTGATTCTCTTGCCTGAGTGTCCCAAGTGGCTGGGACTACAGGCACCCACCACAATGCTTGGCTATTTTTTTGTTGCAGTTGTCATTGTTTAGCTGATCTGGGCTGGATTTGAATCTACCAGCCTGGGTGTGTCGCTGGTGCTCTACCCACAGAACTACAGGTGCTGCCCTTACCTGTTAATTCTTAGCAACTGTACCAGGATGTACAGTCATGTGTTCCTTAACGACAAGGACATGTTCTGAGAGATGCACTGCTAGGTGATTTCATGGTTGTGGGAACATCGTACAGGGCACTCACACAAACCCAGGTACTACAGCCTACTACACACCATGGCTGTATGGTATAGCCCCTTGCTGACAGCCTGCAAACTTGTGGCGTGTTTTAATTATTGTACTGAATACTGTGGGCAATTGTAACATGTTAAGTATTTGTGTATCTATGTAAACACATCTAAGTATGGAAAAGGCAGAGTAAAAATATGGCATTACAATCTTATGAGACCACTATCGTTTATCAGGGGTGTCCAACCTTCTATTATCTCTGCTGCACATTGGAAGAGTAACAGTTGTTTAGGATACACATTAAATACACAAATACTAAAGAAACCTGATTGGGGGGGTGGTGGAAAGTGCTGTGCATACTTTTTGTGATATCTGACACCATAGATAAGCCAAAAAAGTCCTCACAAAATCAGCTTGTGGCCCACGGGCTACAGGTTGGACTCCCCTGGTTTACATAGTCTGTCCTTGACAGAAACAGCTAGTAAGTGGGGGCAGAGGTGGGCATAGGAGCGCACCGTGCTGGTGGTCAGCCTCATATCCTTGGGCGGCAATAGGCAGAAGGCAAGCATGGTGACTGTGGGGTCACAGAATTCCCTGGTTCTGTTTTGCACCTCACTTTTTCATCAAGCTCAGTGCTTGACCCACAGCGGGCACTCAGTAGCTAATTGCTAAATGAAACATCATTGCTATCTAATGGCTGCATGGGACTAAATTTAATTAGAATTAAATTAAAAATTCAGTGTCTCAGTCACACGAGTCACATTGCATGTACTGGACAGCCACATGTGGCGGCTTGTGGATTGGACAGTGCAGGGATAGAACATTTCCTTAGTCAGAGAAGGCTCTCGTGGACAGTACTACCGCAGATGTTTGCATTTTTCTCATGCCCAAAAGGGTCAATGGTTAGGTTTTTCTTAAAAAAAAAATCTAAAGAGATGCTGTTCAGTTTTGGCCTGATGACCCCTTGGGGAGCAAATTCTATAAACAGAAGAGACCTGAAAATAAACCAGCAGAGAATTCTAGATGGATTTTTCACTCACTCATTTTCATTCAACAGATAGTTAATGAGTGCCTACTATTTATAGCGCTGGCTACATCTAAAGAAACATTCTTCCTGAATTTTCCCATTTTCTTTATGGAGAGGCACATAGCATGATGATGAAGCATGTAGGCTTTGGGTCTGGGTTTTTGGGCAATTTGTGTGAATCTTCCCAATGTTTTAAAGTTTCAGATTAATGTGAGGGTACAATTAGGTTAAAATATGTGCATTTGTTAGGTAGAGTCCCTCTTGTAGTTGTGTCCCAAACCTAAGAGGTGTGCCATATACCCTTACAGTACCAGCCTGTATGCTCACAGAACAGGCGAGCATATAGGCTTTGAAACCAGGCCAACTGGTGTTCAGATGTTGACTATGCTTTTCACCAGGATATGTGTGACTCTGGGTAAGGTGTTGAACTTCTCAGAGCTTCCCTTTGCTCCTATGACAATAGGAATAAAATAATCCAGACAGGGCTCGGAGCCTGTAGCTCAGCGGCTAGGGTGCCAGCCACATACACCAGAGCTGGTGGTTCGAATCCAGCCCGGGCCGGCCAAACAACAATGACAATTACATCTTAAAAATAGTCGGGCGTTTTCACGGATGCCTGTAGTTGCAGCTACTTGGGAGGCTGAGGCAAGAGAATCCCTTAAGCCCAAGAGTTTGAGGTTGCTGTGAGCTGTGACGCCACAGCACTCTATCTAGGGTGACAGCTTGAGACTCTGGCTCATAAAACAATAACAAAAAATAATCCAGACAGGATTATTGTGAGGACTAAGATAAATGTGACACATTTTTATTTATGGTAACTTTATTTTGATTATTTTATTGTTCTTTGAGATTGGTGTTAACATTCTGCACTTTGTTGTATGGTTTCTCTCCAAATTCCAACCAAATACGCTGAGGTTTTCTCTTCCAAAATGTATTAGGTTGCCTGCTTCCCATGCTCCCTTTAAGTTTCAGCTGATAGCATCGAGATGGACTTGCTTAAGGCCCTGAGAGTATTTTTTACCACATACTCCTTTGATATCTGCAAAGTGAAAACAGAGCTATCAAGAGTTTCCAGAAAGGTGCAGAAGATTTGCTTGGCATCTAGCTGTAAGTGGTGGGTATCTAATTGCGTACTCCTTTCGGGTTGCTGGGAAAACTCAGAAGGACACAGGGGGTTACTGTTTTGTGAGGCCTCTGAGGACTCGCGGGTAAGATGGCGAGCTGCCTCCAGGCCTCCCACTTACATTGTGTCCTTCATCGAGGTTGAAATTCTCATTTAGCCTTTGAGCTCTGATGGGTCAAGGAAGTGAGGAAGATGTGGGCTCTGCCTTTAAGGAGGCAACAGCATAGTCAGGGAGGAGGGTGATGAGAGGATTCTTCCTGGAGGATGTTCCAGCAGATCAATCCAGGGGGGAAAGGTAAGAAATTGACAAAATAGAAGACGAGGGCTGTTTCTGAAGCCAAAGCACCAGGCACCTACGGATGGAGGTGAGAGACAGAAAGAAAGAGGAGGGTTGGAGGATAGAAGTAGGCCGATGGTAGTGGGAGATGGGGCTGTGTAGGCAAGTAATGGTCAGGCTTTGAAAAGCCAAACAAACATCATTGTCTGTGGCCACGTTTGTACCCATGTCATCACTGAGGCAGCAAACCCGCCTGTTTGGTTTTGTTTGTTTTGTTTTACCAGTTTGGGTTGTTTGACCATCAGATTATACAATCCCTGAGACTCAACATGCTACAACTCAACTTGGCGGCAAAGAGAGCAAAACATAGCTTTTTTTTTTTCTTAAATCTGCCAGTCTCTAGAGAGTTGAATTGTATAATGTCTGTAGCTTCCCAAAGTGTTTTCTCCTCTTCAGCCTGACACAACCAGACTGGTTAATTCTCACAAAGCCATTCTCTGATGGCTACTAAGAAAGAGAACAAACCCCAAATTGGGCCCTGTTCCCCGTTCCCCCTGCCTTCTGCCTGGGTGACTCCACCGCTGGCCCCACTCTTCTCAGATTTGGATACCCTTCATTCCGAATTACTTTCTGCTTCTGAATAGCTCCTGATAAGCTAGTCAGGTGCAGTACACAATTTCAGTGCAGAATGTGATCTATTTCTCAGTTTTGCATCTGAGAAGTGACACTTGCCTCTATTGCCTACGTATCTCTCTGCTCATCCTGCGTAGCCCTAATCTTCATCTTCTCTTCATTTCCCAAATGCCAGGGTGGTGTCAGCTTGGATAGAGGATTAGCAGGAAAATTGTCTCTCACCAGCCCTGTTCAAATAACCCATCGGAAGCTATTGCATATGCTACCTTTGCTGGAAGCGAGCTACTCTTCGCGGGAATAGGACTTAAGTGCATTCCAGGAGTCTAAATTATGCAATGGAGACCATCACTGTGTCTCAGAAAGGAGAATTCAGCCTTAAATGATGGGGCCAGAAGTCACACTTGGAGTTTCCAATTGTTCTATCATTCCGCCTTGAAAGAGCCAGCAGCTTTTATAAGGCACTCTCTCCAAAAGCAAACCACATCAGTATTTTTTTACTTAACAAGAATGTTCTTTGGTAACTCAAAAGCACATGAAAAGCAAGAGAGAGCAAAACATAAGGAGCTTTCCATGGGTTTTCCACACTTGTTTTCTGACACCATGAATTTAATGCATGTCCAGGTGTGTACACAAGTCAGAGGAGCTGGTATAGCTGGAGCTCCAGTTGAAGGGACTCAGAGAAAGGAACGGGGCTATGGATCTCCCCTAAATCCAGGCACTACTGGGAAGAACTCTATTTGTATGAGGGTCTGGGGATGCTCTTTGGAGTGATCAGTAACTCAGTAATGAAGCAATCAGTGGCTCAACAAACCAGCTGATTGCTGGCTCAGAGGCTGCGGCTCATTTTGTCGAAAGCATGGAGAAGGATAATCACATCTTTACATTGTAGGAAGTGGGAAGGAACCGTTGTTAAAAGAAAAAAGTCAAAGTGCACATCTTGGTCTAGAAGTAACCATAGAAAGAAAAATTATTGACTGTCTTTTTATGAGATAGGCCCCAGGCTTGGACTTCGTGACCTACTTTACAGAAGAGGAAGTTGAGGCCCAGAGATACTGTGTCCCCTGCTCAAGTGTACTCTTCTCATCAGTGGGAAATAAAGGTCTTGAGCCCAGGTCCATCTGACTCTAAGCCTTTTTTGCTACCTCCAGTGTATAAGGAATGGAGCAGGATTCCATGCTTTTTAAATGGCCTGGATTCCAGAATCGGTGAGAGGCTTCCAGGGTGTCATTCCGAGCGATGATGCCGTCACATAAATAGATTCTATTCTAGTAGAGTTGGCCAGAGAACTGACCACCAAGCTGCTCTGCAGGCTGGGCCTTGAGTGCAACACACATGCGGGAGATGTGCTCTGTTCCCCAAGCATACACCCCTGTTTTTGCTTTAGTGTGGTTATTACAAAGGAGAACAGGGCAGTGACCAAACTCTGTCAGTACTGGTGAGGTCGGATGGCACAGAATGAGCTGCAGGAACAAACAGGCTGAGCCCTACATTTGGTGTGACTCTCTCCAGAGTCACTATCACTGAGCCAGGAGTTGAGTCATGACTGTCCCTGAGTCAGTACAGAAATCCCAGAACAAGAGCTGATGACTTCAGTGGGGGCTGAGACACCAGGGGGTTTTTGCTTAAAGAGACTCTTGCTTCCTACAGATGGTCCAGATTGCCTTTGATTCTGACACATACCAGTCTGTTCCCACCTCATGTTCCCACTTCACTTGGTGGGATCCTTGGCCTCTGGATCTTAGTTTTGATGTCCTCTCTTTAGTGAAGCACTGCTTAATCAAACCGCCTTTTCCAATGCCCAGACACTTTTGGCCACACCACTCTCTTTTCCTTTCCAATGGCATTTAACCTATCTTGTTCCCCTTATTTGTTCACTCGCGTTCAGCCTCTCTCCTCTTTCACTGGGGCGTATGTGCTATTGTTGCAGACATCATTTGTTTTCCTCTGTGCTGCACCCCAGTGCTCAGAGTGGTGACTCCTTTAGTAAATGCTCAATAAACACTTCTTGAATGAATGAACGGATCAATGAATGGAACATGGCTGTGTTGTTTCCATTATTATGACCTTAGTGTGTTGCCAAGCCCTCGATGACTAGAGGAAATGTGTGTTCCCAGATGTCTGAGGTGCAGGCGATCTGCTCACTGAGAGGAAGAGCAGACTAGCCAGAGAGCGCCTTCAAAGGCTCAGATCACTGTGTGAGTTAAATCACGTAGCTGCTTCAGATGAAGAAATGTAGGCATTGGCTATGGAGCTGGGGAGCTGAGAGAGCAGAGGGCTGTGCTGGGTTCTGGAGTCCAGCACTTGCTCAGTGCAGACGGGAGGCTGGGGAGGAAGGCCAAGTATAACTCTCCATATTTTCATATGTTAATTGTTTTCCCTATTTTACAAATTGGGCACAATAAGCTTTGGTAATTTGTACAAAAAATGAGCAGGCTAACTCCAAAATCGCCTAATTTGGTGATCTGGAGATTCTCCTAATCACCAGATAACTGGATATGGAACCACCTTCCAGACAGTGAAGAAAGTCCCTAGGGGAAACATTGGCGAACCAGGGACTTCCGGGATGTGTGCAGATCCTGGGAGGGCTCTTCCAATTCAAGGATACTCCTGGGCTGCTATGTTCTTTTTTCCTGCCGCCTGGCATTCTTAGCAATCTGCCTGAAACCCATACATTCTTGGAAACGGGCTGCCTCTGATTTCTGGGAAAGTGACTCAGGGGAGAATGAAGTAAACATTGCTCCCGTGGGCTATTGCTTTTCCTTGAGCTGTGCTATCTTTGTTGTCTGTGAGACAGACCTGCAGAATCCTGAGTACCTGTCATCTAAAATGTGCATGGTCAGGCAGTTCAGCCTGGAGATTTCGCCCCGTGAGGGATGCAGTGGTGCCCACTGAGGGGGCACTGGATGTAAGCCCACTTGCATTTCATCTGTAACAATTACGGAGCCTCTCGGCAGCCCCCGAATTGCCAGTGGGCTCACACCCATTGCCATGTAATCACATCTAATCCCATTGAGCTCTACTCAAAATAGTCATAATTGGTGGTTTTATCCAAATCAATAAAGACAGCTTCTACATATTGATTATCATCCCGGGTATAAAATCATCATCAGTTACCTGGAAAAGAGAAGCGGGCTGTCAGGGGAAAAGGTCAGATATTTCATCTGAATGGGGAAGGGGTGAGGGGGGTAGAACTGGTGAGTTTTAAGGTAATGGTATCAAATTACCTGAAAATGCACACAGTATATTCTTGTAATTTGCAACAACAGAGAGACCAGAAATAGGTCAATCACTTAAGTGAGTCTTCAAGTCTTCTCTCAGTGATGTGTGGAGCCAGTTTGCATTCACAGTCTTAAAGGGGCTGGAGCTAACCAAGATAGACAAAGCCAATGGGGCTCATGGTTTCTGCATTTTACACCCCCAAAGTGAGTGGTACAATGTCAGTGGAAGAGAAGGATCAACTCTATCTCTTTTATCTAATTAATGAGCAACAGAGATCCTCAGCCACTGTCCTGAGTGATTACTGGAAAAGACACATATTAGACCACTGCATCCAAGAACCCAGAGCAAAGGGAGTGGAGGAACTCACGGACGAAATGAATTGGGAGGTGTTTTCTGTAATAGCAATGGAATAGGGAGAATGGGAAATTTTAAAATTTACATTTTAACCACAGAATTTAAAATGAACTGGTTCTGCTCTGTATTACAGGATGAAGCTCATTATCTTTCTAGCAAACATTAAAACAAAAATGGAATAAAATCATCCAACACCCACTAATGGAAAGTACAATGAAAAGAAGACAATCTATTCATAGTATTGCTACTTGAACATGTGAAAACTGGTCTTGGAACTAAACATGTGCCTTCCATTTGACCCCACAATTCCATTACTAGGTATCTACCCAGAGGAACAAAAATCATTTTACTAGAGTGATTATTGCAGTTCAATTCATAATTGCCAAGTTGTGGAAGCAACCCAAATGCCCATCAACCCATAAATGGATTAACAAACTGTAGCATATGTATACCACAGAATACTATTCAGCCATAAGAAAAGATGGAGACTTTACATCTTTTGTGTTTGCATGGATGGAGTTGAAATACATTCTTCCTAGTATAGTATCTCAAGAATTGAAAAAAATATCTAATGTACTTAATACTAATATGAAACCAATATATAAACAATTACGTGATCACACAAAGGATAAAACACAAATATAGTCTAGCAGGGGGGAGGGGAGAGAAAGGTGGGGGAGGGGGTAAGATGGTTGGCGGGAGGAGGAAGGTCAGTTGGTGGGATCTCACCTAATCTGCACAATGTGAGGGTATTTGGCATGCCCCCTGGGTGAAGGGCTCAACTACAACTTAAATTTTACCTTGCAAGTGAGAACAAAGTGACCCAAACATTTGCACTTTCACACTAATTTGAAATAAAAAACAAACAAATTAAAAAAAAAAAACTGATTTTGGTTAATTTCTGAGACCAATATCCTCTTCTACTGAACAGAAATGGCAGTGATGACAAATGTGTACCACATGGAGATGTGGGCTTTTATGTAGAATGTATACACACACACACACACACACACACACACACAGAGAATAACCCAAAACGTAATTAGAATTTGACTTCAAAGACTTATTTGTGGGTGTTCTTTCAAAGTCCTTGTCTGTAGGACCCTATTATTTTTACCTAGCTATGATTGTTACAGAAATATAATTGGAAATCTCCTTTATCTTTTTTCCCTGGTTCTTTCTTCCTAAGTATGCCATTTTAAGAGCTGCATAAAATTCTGTTGAATGAATATTTACTTAATTAATCTCTTATTGTGAAATATCATCTTTCTATGTTAGATAATATTTCAATGAATGTCTCTGGCACACAAATTGTTTCTTCTTTTGGATTATTTTTTCAATATAATGTGGAGAAGTGGGAGTTTTCATGTCAAAGGTATTGTGATAACCACAGCCAATAAACAGAGAAAGGCTTAACCTAGCAGGGAAGTCCCAGCAATGACCTCACTAGAGAGATAACAGTGAAAGCCAAAGGTAGTTGGTAACGCAAGAGTCGTAGGTAGAAAGACCAGTATAGTTTCTGTTTTACAGATGGGGAAAACCCCCAAATTTGGAAAGGCTATTTAAGGATAGACATAACAGTGAAGAGAGCCTTCACCTCCCACAGGTTGTTTGTGGAGGATGGGTAGGCTTGTCACTTGTATTCCTGCTGTGTTCTGGGCAGGATGGCTGCACTGTCACAGAGTAGAAAGGACCCAGATGTCAAGGAAAGGAAACACAGGTAGGTAGCTTCACAGAACAGAATCTATAAATGGCTGACTCTTACTAAAGATCCATTGTGACAAGCCCATTAGTGATTTCTAGGTTTTCATCTGCAAAAGTGGAAGATTCCAAGTGCTCGCTTTTTGTGTGACAGTTGGACAGGATCCCTTCTGGGTAAAGATTTTTACTCCTGTGTTTACTTTCATGGAGCTGGAAACATGGGGTAAATTTTACCCTTCATCTGCTTGATTTTTAGTTTGACTTAATGACAGCACTCATAATTTTGAATGAGCTCTTAGGGGAGATTTGGTTTATGAATAGTGGCCATATTTTTAATACGGTGGGTCACTACAAATAATAAGGATAATAAAGTTAGCAGAATAATTGAATAAAATAAAATGGGATTGCCAAAGGCCAGGGTTTTTATTTTATTTTATTTTTTTTGCTGTCGTTTGTTTGTTTTTTGCTTTTTGTTTTGCCATCACTTTTCAAAACCGTGGGTTTGATTGCATGTATCCTCATAAACTAAAGCATTCCTAGACAACAGTATTCAATATGAAACTGGAAAGTCTGTAGCCTTCCAACTGTATGGCTACCAAGAAATATGACAGACTATAATGACGAGTTGCTCCTGCTAAGCCCAGAGTTCCAACATTAGTCCCTAGCTCTTTTTAGTTGTTCACCTTCTCTGGAGTATGGATCTATTCCCATGACTGCAGTTATACTCTCTGTGTAGTTGCCTATAGTATCCATATCTCCAACTTGCTCCAGTTCCAGACTGGTAGAGACATCCATCTACCTGCCATTTGGCAAACAGATATTCCTTGGGCACGTGTAATTAAACTCACTTTTGTCTCCTTCCATATCTTGTGCTCTATTACATCCTACCCCTAAATACATTCTGATGTATTTCTCTTCTGTCTTTGAGGTTTCTGTTAATGATTCTATCATCCAACCAGTTACTCAACCAGATGTGGTATTTACCTTTTTCTCCTTCACTTTTCTTGTGTCCTTTGTTTAGTTACTCATCAAATTTACTCACTTCTGTCTTCTAAATATTAGTGTGATTTATCCCCTTCTCTCAATCTCTCTGTAATGTCTGGCCTGGGCCAGAACAATGGCTTCAGGCCTCCTTTTTTCCAACCTTGACTCTTTTCAATCTATCTTTACTTTGCTGTCAAAATTAATATTTGAATAAACAAATGTGAGCATGTCATTTCCTTTCTTAAAACTTTTCAGTGATTTAACATGATGTTCCAGGAAGTCAGAAAACGTGTATATCTGTGTGTATACAATGAATGAATGAGTGTGAGAATCTGACCCAATCCCTTAACTCACAAGACCCTTCATGATACACCTTTGCCTAAATTTCTAGTCATATCTCCTATAATTTCCCACTCACTAGTTTCTATGCTAATAGCCCCACAAAGATACCACATTATCTTACTTCTCTGGACAGCCTGAAAAGGTCTTCCTCATTTTCTTCACTTGGGTAACTTATAAACAGTTGAGGAGACTCGGTTTATGAGTCATTTCCTCTGGCTCATCACTTTTAATTTATTTTTTTACACATTTAGTCATCCTATTATATGCTAAAAACTGTGTTAAACACTAGTAACAAAATGGCAAAGTCATCCATCTCTGTCCTAAAGAATAGGTAGAGAGACAGACATGGAAACCTATAGATGTCATTAATCAAAAAAAGGGTTATAGTAGGAGAGAAATGCAAGAAAATGAGAAGAGAGAAAAGGAGAGAGAGAAAAATGGAAAGCTTTAATTAATCAACTCTATCTATTGAAGTCAGGATTTGGGGGAAAAGAATTCCAAGCAAATGGACCAATGTGTACAAAAAATATGGAGGTCTAAAGACATTAAAAGAGTGATGTTAAGGGTTCAGTTGTGTTCTTCCAAAATTCATGCACTGAACTCCTATATTTTGGTACCTCAGAATGTATCCTGATTTGAGGATAGGATCTTAACAGGGGTAATCAAGTTAAAATAAAATCATTAGGTTCTTACATCCAATGTGACCTCTGTTGTTCTCAGGGAGACCAATTCTTTTTCTCAAAGATGAAAAGGAGCCAGTACACTCAATCAGTTTTGCAATCTAGGAACCGAGTTTTAGAAATCCCATTCTGTTGGTTGGGTAGAGGACATACAGAAGTAGAGAAGCATGCAAGCTGGTTGACACCAAGAGGCTGTGGCAACTGTTCAGAAAGGAGAGACTGAGTGCTTGGTCCAATGCAGTGACAGGGTGGTTAGGAAAGATGAAATAGACATGAAAAATATTTATGTAGGGAAATGGGCAGTGCTTGGTGACTTGACTGGATGTTCAAGTGAATGGTAGTGCAAAATTGTTCTAATTGCTTCATCCTTACATTATGTGTAACTAACTGGGCCCAGGCCTGAAAGTGAAAAGGGGGAAAAGAGAAACTAAAGAAGGAGCTGAGACAAATGACACATTTCCTCATAGTGTCAGACCTTATGGCACAGTCCAGCCAAATGCATGCAGTAATCCTAATACTTCAGTATCAAAGAACAATTGGAATTTATTAAAATTGGTTATGTATAAAGTTCACAAACAAATACAAAGAAACTGTTAGAAGAAATCACCAGGAGAATAATAATTGAAAAAATAAACAAGGGCGGTGCCTGTGGCTCAAAAGGGTAGGGGTGCTGGCCCCATATGCTGGAGGTGGCAGGTTCAAACCCAGCCCCGGCCAAAAAAAAAGGAAAAAAAAAATCAATAAATTTCCTTCTTTCTGGAGATAGCAAAGAATACCATGCTGATGAATGTCAACTGAACTGAATCATGGGACTCATGCATGTCTAGTCAAGCATCATTTCTGGACTTGCCTGGGAGGGCATTTCTGGAAGAGTTTAGCATTTGGATTGAAGGACTGAGTGAAGTGGATGGTCCTCTCCAATGTGATGGGCATCATTTTATTCTTGGAGAATATGAACAGTGTAAAAATGTAAAGGGAAGGAGAAGTCGCCCTCTCTGCTGTGTGCTTGAGCTAGAGCACCAGGCTTCCCACCTCAGCAGTGGTGGTTCTTAGGCCTTCACACTCAGATTGTAATTTCCACCATCATCTCTCACATCTCTCCACCATCAACTTTCCTGGCCCTCCAGTTTGCAGAGGACAGATCATGGGACTTTACAACCTTCATAATCAATGTTATCCAATACTGTCTAACAAATCGTTCTCTGTTTCTCTATCTCTCTTCTCAATATATATAAAATATATAATATTAATACATATTTAATATATACATAGACATATAATTATATTATCTCAGTGGGTAGGGCACCAGCCACATACACCCAGGCTGGCTGGTTTGAACAATGACAACTGCAACAAAAAAATAGCTGGGCATTGTGGTGGGCACCTGTAGTCCCAGCTACTTGGGAGGTTGAGGCAAGAGAATCACTTAAGCCCAAGAGTTGGAGATTGCTGTGAGCTGTGACACCATGGCACTCTACTGAGGGTGATATAGTAAGACTCTGTCTCAAAAAAAAAAGAACAAAATATATAAACATATATAGTAGAACTTCCATAGTTGACTATCTCCCTATATTGATCACCTCCATTAGTTTATCTAATTTTGTGGACATGTACCATATGTACCAATCAGTACAGTAGGCCTAGTTCCTTATGTTGACCACCTTTGTATGCTGACCAGTTTGTTAAAGTCCCTTGGGTGATCAACTTGGAAAGATTCTACTGTTTCATAAAATACACACACACATACACACGTCCTGCCGGTTCTGATTCTCTGGAGAGGTTGAATACCAGTACTCTTCTTTCTTCCCTGCTTTCCTCTCTTTATTCTTTCTTCTCCTCTTTCCTCCCTGCATCAAGTAATTTTGAGTTTTAGCTGTTCGGATGTTGAGCTTCATTCTAGGTGCTAAATTAAATGCTGGAGTTATATAGATAGAAAAAAAATAAAAATAATCATGCAAGGGATTTTATAATTTACTGGGTGAAAGATGTATAAACCAAGAGTAATAATCTCATGCAGTAGGAGTTGCACTTAGAGCTGCCTTGTTCTGCTTTGGAGATTTAGGAGAGACGTCCAAGAAGTTTAGATTCTTGAGCTGTGTCTTGAAAGTGGTCTGGAGTGTGGGAGGGTGTGGTATCTTCAGGGAAATGCAAACAGTTGTCTGACTAATGCGTGAAGTTTTCTGACTGCTGTTAGGCCATCTCAGGACAGACAGAAGCCAGGTGAAGAGGTTGAAAGCATAGCTTAGAGGCCTGATCTCACAGGCCTGATACATCTTGCCATTGAAATCACCAGTTTAGTCCATAACATCAGAAAACTTGATTTTACAGAGAAGAAAAAATTTACCGTTCTCTTTTCTCAAGCATTCAAATTAAAAAAAAAATCTGAAGAAGATTATAATTAAAGGAATGAATCTAAACTCAGAGAGCTTCACTAGGGCAACAAGTTCTAATTACTGTGGAACACAGACCAAATGTCTTCAAGAATCTAGCTTCTTTGTGAGGTAGCATCATGTGGTAGAAAAGCCATAGAATTTGGATGTAGGTGAATGCTAGTGGCTTACTAGTCAAGCCACTTTTTTTCCCTGAGCCATTTCCTGCTTCCTGGGAAGTACTCACATCCCAGCTCTCAATTCAGCTTCTTCAGGAAAGTGGCCACCACCTCTACTCCTGCTAGACCCAAGAATTTGGTGGTAACATGCATATGAACAAGGATATAGAGTCCTTTTGGGAGTGGTCATCAAAGCCATCAACCAAGGCTGGACTCAATGATTTGGGCAATCAGAGCATGGCTATATCCAGCATTTGGGGTGACGTAAAGAATTCAGCTAAACATATTCACTCCAGTTGGTAGTCTTGGGTGGCTGCAGACAGAGCCATTCTAGTCAAAATGCATGATAGTATAGCTGGAATTTCTCTTTGCTGAGTCCTTGGTTCTTAAGATTTGACGGATGAATCCATGGACCATGCAAATAAGTAAAAGGACAGAATTTATTGAAAGATAAAAGAGATAGATAAGCAAAAGAGGGGAATGGGAACTTGGACAAGTAGGAAGCCCGTTTGGACCTTCTGTCTAGGTGTTTACATACTGTTTTTTCTATCCTGCAGGCAGGGTTTTTCAGGAGATGGAATGTCTGTCTGGCATCTATCACAACCATTTGGCACCAGGGGATTGTAAAGAAGTTAATTTTAAAACTGCCATAGTGCAGAAGGATATGGTCCCACCTGAGGCATGCTTCTCTGCTCTGGGAGAAGCAGTAGGGTGTGTTTGGACAAAGGCAACCCAGATAAGATACCAGTTAGGATGCTTTTTCTGGGCTTATTTTTCAAGAGAATGTAGCCAGCAGAGAACCTGTTTGTGCCTAGAGATGTGGTCTGTGATGAGACCGATCTCTGGGCTCACCCAGGCCTGGAGAATGGGGGGTCTCTCTCCAGCCCTGAGTGGGGGAACACTATATTAATACCAGGCCATGAAGAATCACAAATGAACAATTACAGAGCGTTGGTGTGAGAAGGAACATTGCAGGTTGTTGATTCAAAGTCCTTCATTGTACAGAGTAGAAAACCAAGACCTGGAGAATTTGGGGGAGCTCAGTTAACCAAGCATTAATAAGCATCTCTCTATCCTTTTATTAGGAGTCCTGGAGAAATCTGGAATTAGGAAAATCTCAACTTCACCCAAGCAACTGGTTTGATTCTTATCTTTTGGATATAGGAAACCTGATTGTAGATAGTTTTGCCAGATAACATATAGGACTTCCAATTAAAGCTGAATTTTCAATAGGAATTAAATAATTTTTTTTAGTATAAGTATATCCCCAATATAGAATAACTATAGCATAAATATAGAATACTAAAATTATTCATTTTAATTAGAAATTCAAATTTAACTTGGCTTCCTGTTATTATTTTTTCTATATCTGGCAACTCTAATTATAGAGTGTTTTTCCATCTCCCATCTTTGCTCTGACTATTAGGAAGCTTAAAGGCAAATGTATCATCACTGTTTTCTTGAACTCCTGGCCTTAGTTCTCTCATTTTGGCTTCCCAAAGTGTTGGGATTATAGGTGTGAGCCACCAAGCTTTGCTTTGCATCATCATTGCTTTCTAACAGGACTTTATTTGTTTATTTCATTTTTTAAATTTTTTATTGTTTGGGATTCATTGAGGGTACAAAGAATTAGGTTACACTGATTGCGTTTGTTAGGTAGAGTCCCTCTTATAATTGCATCCTACCCCCAAGAAGTGTGCCATACACTGTGACCCCCCAACCCCCTCCCTTCTTCCTCTCCCTCATCCCCTTTCTCCCCACTATGTGTTAACACATCTACTATTTTCATACTAGAATTGAATACATTGGATTCTTGCTTCTCCATTCTCCTGCTGCTTTACTAAGAAAAATGTGTTCCACCTCCATCCAGGTTAATACAAAAGTTGTAAAGTCTCTGTCTCTTATAATGGCTGAATAGTATTCCATGGTATACATATACTATAGCTTGTCTACCAGGACTTTATGACATGCACGTATGTACTTGGCTTTATCTTTATTTTTTGTTAAATTATTATTTTTAAATTTTAATTATAGTTACATGATAATCGTGCATATTTGGGGGTGCATGTTAAGGTGACCAGATTTTAACATTGGTATAGTGGAACACCATGGAGGGGGGGTGTGTTCTTGATTAAAAATTTGGTCTATATGGAGCAAGAAAAATTTTCATAGAATGCAAAAATAGTATTGTTTTTTTTTAATTTCAACATAAGTACAATTTACAAATATAATACATTAAAAAAAATTATGTATAGGGCGGCGCCTGTGGCTCAAAGGAGTAGGGCTCCGGTCCACCTGGGTGACCTTGCCCAGGAGGGGAGTAGGGAGTTTACATTAGCCTTTTCATTTCCAAATGAAGTTACATTAACCTCTTCATCCCCAAATGGAGTTACATTAACCTTTTCAGCAGCCGAAAACCTATATTACCTTCCTATTGTCCCGCCCTTCCCTAGATTGTCATGCATTCTTTCCAAAAATCGGGACTTTTTAAAACTCCGTGGGACACAGGACAAATTGTTAAAAATCGGGACTGTCCCACCAAAATTGGGATGTCTGGTCACCTTAGTGTATGTGGTATTTTGACACAAGCACACAATGTGTGATGATGAAATCAGCGTATCTATCACCTAAAGCATTTATCATTTCTTTGTTTTAGAAATATCACAATTTCATTCTTTTAGTTATATTGAAATATGCAATAAGTTAGTGTTAGCTATGGACATACAATTGTGGTACTGAACAGTACATCTTGTTCTTTCTATCTAACTGTGATTTTGTACCCCTTAACCTTCCCCCTTTCTTACCCCTTCTCTCCTTCTTGTTTTATTTGTATTCCCTTTACCTTCTTTTCATCATTAAAAAAAAACTTGGTTTTTTTTTTTTTTTCGAGATAGAGTTTCACTTTGCCACCCTCAGTAGAGTGCCATGGTGTCATAGTTCATAGCAACCTTAAACTCTTGGGCTCAAGTTGTCTTCTTGCCTCAGCCTCCCAAGTAGCTGGGACTATAGGCTCCCACCACAACATCCAACTATTGTTTGAGACAGGAGCTTGCTGGTCTCAAATTCTTGAGCTCAGGCAATCCACCTGAGCACCCCCAGAGCGCTAGGATTACAAGAGTGAGTCACCCACCCAGGTCATAGTCATAAGTATCTCAGTAAGCAACATAAAAAACTTTGCTTGGATATGAATTAAACAAATAAACGAACAAACATTGGATACTAATAAGGGCTAGATCTTGCACTAGGTCCTGTAGATGTAAATATGAATCATACCTGCTATCCCACCTCAAAGAGCCTTAGCCAAGCATAGGTGAGAGCAAAGAAAAATACGGAGAGATGAATGATGTGGCCCAAGCTCACACAGCAAGTTGGTGGGAGAGCCAAGCTGTGTTTCACCACATTGTAGTTGGATAGCACACCACTCTTTTGTTACATGTTCCTACCTAAGTGCTTATGAGACAGTGAAGTAGGCAGTGATTGTTTGGCCTTCTCGGTACCTATCATTGTTCTGGGAGTTGTGCTCCTATTTTGGGGGGTGGAAATTATTCCCTCTCTTACTCAAACTATGCAATATTGAAAGGATCTTCCAGTCAGGACATTTCTCTGTGGTTTCAGGGTGCTGATTCAGGGTGTAGTTATGTGACTCAAGCCAGATCAAGTCTTTCCCTAAAAATTTCTAAATTGGAACAAGAGAAAAGGCAGATGAAGATCCAAATACAAGTAAATACTGTAAAATACCGTGTCCACTGCCATGTGGAGGAAGCCAGGCTAAGCGCATGAAGGTAACAAGCAAAGGGCCCCAGAGACACTTGCAGGGCCCTACTTTCAGCTGTCCTCAAAAGGCAGCTAAGAGGCTGCTCAATCCTTTTAGCCTAAAATGATTTCAGTTGTGTTTCTGTCACTTGCATCCAAGAACTGTGGTTAACAGGGATGATCTGAGCTGAAAATACCTTTGGCATTTTCCCCGTGAGCTTTTGCAATTCCATGGCCTAGAGCACAATTTACACAAAGCTGTTGACTCTGTCTCCAAACAATGCAAAGAAGTTCCTGCCCTTTTAAAGGCACTGCTTAAAACCAGTATTTCCCCAGTCTGTTTCCAAGATACACTCAGGACAGATTTGTTTCTAGCAAGATCAAGCTGCAGTGTGATAGGACAACACTGAGGAGCCAAGCCCACTTCAAAATCTCCAAACTAGCTTGACGCTACTGTGATAATTGCTCTCATCTGAAAGATGGGAAATTAAAACCCAGGGAGACAAGGAGGTTGTTTAATTTCATACATGTTTGGCCAAGTTTATTCTAGAACCTGTGTTTCTTGTCATTTGGAGTTGCTCATTCCAATATGCTGTCCGTTAACATTCATCAAAGATCTTCACTGTAGAAAGAAAACATTGTGAAGAACATAAAAAGAACCAAAAAGCCTCTCTGGCTATATATGGTTGAGTTTTGAAGTTAATGAGCCATTTAGGAGAAGCAACCTTGAGAAACTTGTTAGATATAATAGATACCTGAGCTTTCCCATGCAGCCTGGACATAACAATCCCTTGCAAAGCCTTTTAAACAAAGATTTTTGGGTCTCCATTCCCAGCAAAACTACTAAGTCAGAATGCTTAGGAGATGGGTGCAAGGGTTCCCCATGTTTAAAGACCTCCAAAGATGATTTGGATTGAAGGTCTAAAGACCAGCATTTAGAATCAGTAATGTAAAAAAAAAATTGGGGGGGGGAGGTCTAAATCCTCAGCTTTTTATTAACAACATTTAGGGGGGAAAATTCTCTTGATTGTATTGACGTAAAATCAATATAACCACTTATACAACTAATGTAGGCCTACTGTTTAAGTAATGCTATATCTAATTCATTCAATAAATATTTACTAATTCCCTATAGGTTGCTGGGTTCTGTACCAGGCTCTTGGACTAAAAGATGGGTTAGATGCAAATCTCACCATTAAGGGGCCTTGAGGGAGAAATTAAACTTGAGCATACTTGATATTTAAATGAGGCTGTGACGTCAGAATCCTGGGGGTGGGTGCTCCAGGGAAGAAGCTGACAAGCATCAGAGAGAATTTCTTGGAAACGTATTTGAACTGGGCGCTGAACATCAGGTAGGATGTGGACTTGAAGTGAGAGGAAGATCAACTTAGGCAGAAGAAATGACATGAGCCAAGACCAGGAATAGGGAGATGATAGCAATAATGACAAGAGTGACGATAATAACACTAACAGGAGCAAGCAATTGCTGAGCACTTGACATAAATGCCAGTTACTGTTACAAGCACTTTATGTGGTCATCTCATTTAATCCGCACAGCAGAACAATGAAGTTGGTATTTCTATTATCTTCCCTTACACAGATGAGAAAACTAAGTGACAGATAGCTTTAGTCACTTGCCCAAGGTCATATACCACATAATCCAGGTGGGGGGAGAATTTGTATTTTGTTCAACTTTTATTTGTGGACTCAATGGATATTTCAATCCAGCACTTTCATTTCAAAGATAAGAAAATTGAGGTTCAGAGAGGTTAAGGTCACCCAGCTGGTTGGTGGCAGTGCCAGGATTACAGTCATTTGAATGCAATTTCTGCTATGCCAGGCATGTGGTGTGAGACTAAGTGAGAGCAAAGCCTCAGTATATCATTTTCTCTTAGTCAAATATTATTTGGAGGAAATGTGATATCTTGAAAAGTAGCGAAACCCAGAGCTGACCTCTAACCAAGATAGAGCTGTTAAATGCAAAAGAACAAGTCACAAGGGAGAAGAAGTAAGGCATGGTAGAGTGGAGCTCGCTTTGGACAAAGGTCATCTATAAAATGTTCTCATCTATAAAATGATCCAATTAGATAAGAAGATGCTAAAGGTTCTTCTGTCCTGGCTATTCTATATGGTCCTAGGCAGGGCTTAAAACAGAGATTATATGGATGTATGTCTCCAAGTTTAATGGACTGAAATAGAGGCAGCAATAAATAATCATGGGCAAAGAAACCTACATCTGGAGGCCAGAAAGAAGCTGTTAGATAAATGGAGAGGGTAGCGTTCTTTGATTGAGTCCTGATTCTTCACTTACTGTATCGGATGATGCTGAGAAAGTCACTCCACGCATTTATGAAAACCCCCAGGATCTAATCAATTTCTTCCTTCCAAAAAGAGGGACTTAGCAGGAGACAGCATCATTTTCTGTGATGTTGCAAACTGAAGAAAAGACAGAGCTATCTTTGGTGGGAGCCACCTGGACGCTTCTGGCTTGTTGTCTATTGTTTTACCCCAGACAGCACACTCCATTTGACCTGGAGTTGAAAGCATTCCCTGCTTTAAGTAACAAGATCATGTGTATTCCTGGTGCTGTGCTGTATTTTTTTTTTTTTTTTTTTTTAGTAAAAGGAATTTTAATATATGGGAGTTGAGTGTTGTTTCTAATTCATTTTGACGCACACCATCGCAATATTCAGCCGCTTTACCTGTTTAGAAGCCTGAGAAAAGCAGTGATCCTGGAAAACACGCTCCATCTATTGTAGCACAAGATGGATGGAGAAAACATTTTTCATGCTGCAACAATGATTACACTTTGAATTTATATAGCACCTGTCTCTAGAGAGCCTCAGAGAGACTTTGAGAATATTTTTTCGTGTCTCATTTTAAGAAGACTGTAAGGCCAGTTTCAGACCTCCTGCCACGTTATAGAGTCAGAAAGTGAGGGACATGATGGGCTTCCTTATTTCCTTAAAAATTCTCTAGCCTGTGAGGTTTGGCCGCTACAGCCAAGGTCACCCCCAGCTCAGGCACCAAAGGGCTGGTTTATTGAGTCCTGGCACTTTGAATACACGGGCAGCTCTCTCGTGAGTGCAAAAGCAAGAAAAAATCCTTGTTCTCAAGTTTGCTAAAATATCAGAGTCAATATTGAGCATGATCAGAGAAGAGATTTATAAATATGGAAATGAGAAGTCCAGAAAGAAACCTAAAGTGTTAGGTTGGAATTGGAGATATTAGAGTAAATTCATAGCTTTGTTTTAAAATACAGTAGAACCTCTGTAAGTTGACCACCCAAATGACTATAACAAACTGGTCCATATACAGAGGTAGTCAACACAAGGAACTAGGCTTATTGTACTGGTACATACATGTGGTGTATGTCTGGTCTACGAAAATTAAGTCAACTTAAGGAGGTGGTCACTGTAGGGAGGTGGTCAACTACCTACAACATATGTACATAGATGTTGAAATAGACATAGCTATGTATGGATATGTGTGTATGTGTGAGATACATGTGTGTTAGTGTACATATATACATGCACATAGTTTTTACCACTGTCTGCTGAGGGGCCTCAAATCAGTCATTCTAGTAGCAAGGCACACACCCAACTCCCATATCTCGCTTTCCAAATAGTTTTTTACTGGAAGGAACCAAGGCTCCATGAGAAAGGGTTGATTCCAACGCTGAGGCAGGAAAAATATAAGATGAGCTCAAAACATTTTTGGCAACAGAAAGTAGGTAAATGCTCAAAGAATATGGGGATGAGTTAAAAGGAAACAGGAGTCAGGTTGAAGGGGCTCCAGCTGACCAAATCTGGGACAATTTAAATAAGTAATTGTCGAAGTAAAAGAAATGCAATCAAAATAAATAATAACTGTGCTGAAAAAAATAGAGCTTTTGCTCCTGTGATATTTCTGCAAAGAATCTATGCTCAAGGTTTGGTCATGAGGAGAAGTTGGATGAACCCAGGTAGAGGAACATCTTGGCGAGAGGCTGGTCATTTACAACTGTCAAGTTACAGAATGGAAAGGACTGAGGAACTCAGCAACAGGGCAAGTTCGTATAATACACGATGCTACATTGGATCCTATCTCAGAATGATAAAACAGACATTGCTGAGAAGGTAAGAGCTGAGTGGGGTTTCCGGATTGGAGGGTGGTGCTGTATTGATAGTGATTACCTAAGTTGGTTGGGTGCACTGGCTTTATATTGGAGAGGATTTGTGTCTTTCTTGGTTATACATATTACTCTAGAGAGTCTAAGGAAAGAGTAAGAATTGTGTACGTGTGTGTGTTGGGGTAGGACACAAATATGGCCCAAGGTTGACAATTGAGAAATCTGGCTAAAGCAGCAATTCTCAACCGGTGGGTTGTGGCCCCTTTTTAACAATGAAAATACATTCTGGCGTTAGGAAGGTTGAGAACCACTGGGCTAAAGAATATATATGAGGTTTTTGCATTGCTTTTGCGACATTTCTGAAAGTTCAACACCATTAAAATGTCAGAATACACTTTAAGAGGTAAGATAGAAGCATGACCCAGTCTAGAACACTTTCTGTCCCTCCATCACCTGTCACCCTAAAGGCAAAGATTAAAAGAGTTATTCTCTTTACACCACGTGTTTGATTATTCAACAAACATGTTCATGTACTTAGCACAAGGTACAAAGCATGATTATAGATGACAGGAAAGGTAGAAATAGGAAATGAAGCTCAAAAGTGAGAGAAATCATATTTCATGGAGTGGTCAGGAGAGGCTTCATGGAGAAGATGACATTTGAGATCGCCTTCAAAGCTGGATAAAATGTGATCAGAGAGAAGTGGGAAGAAGCATTCAGGGTAAAGGGAGGAGATGGAGCAATGAGTTAGGTTGGTTGTATTAGTTCTTTTTCATTTGCAAGTGGCAGAAACCCATTCAAACTATCTCAAAAATCAGGAAAGGACTTTACTAGTTTACATAAATGAAAATTGCATATTTAAGTCATATAGCTTCAGGTATAGTTAAGACCACATGCTTCCAATGTGCTGTCATAACTGGAATCCTTTCCCCTCTCCATCTTTTGGCTCTGCATCCCCCTGTACTGACTTCATTCTCAAGTTCTCTCTCCTCAGTGCCATTTATAGCTGACTGGCTTTGCCTGGTGGGAAAAGAGTTTCTCATTCCCTTCGGTTCCAACAAAAGTCCAGAATTACAACCTACTGGTCTAGCATTGGCCATGTGACAATTTCAGAATTAGTCATTATAAAGAGGATGAAATGCTCAGAGTGCTAGGTTTTGCTCTGGTTCTCCCCCATCCCCAACGGTGGGATTAGTTGCCTTGGAACCCTAAAGAGGGAGAGTTGCAAAGAAAACCCAAGTGCTATGTCCAGAAGAGGAAAAGGATATGGAACAGTCTAGCCCTGCCAGTGAACATTTGTGGAAATACCAGCTACTTCAAATTGACTGTAGCATGGGCGGTATAAAGAAGTACAGGAATTAAAATGGAAGTCAAGTTGAGCTCATTGTTTGGAAGGCCTTAAATGTTAGATTGAAACAGTGATTCTTACATGATAGGTTAGAGAAAACTTTTCTATAAAAGACTGGATGGTAAATATTTTAGGATGCATGGGCCAGATGGTCTCTGTCATAACTGCTCAATTCTTTTCTTTCTTTTTTTTTTTTTTTGCAGTTTTTGGCCAGGGCTGGGTTTGAGCCCACCACCTCCAGCATATGGGGCCGGCACTCTACTCCTTTGAGCCACAAGCGCTGCCCTCCCTGCTCAATTCTATTGTTGTAGTGTAAAAGCAGCCCAGACAATATGTCAACAAATGAGTGTGGCTGTGTTCTGATAAAACTTTATTTACAAAAATAGGTGATAGGCTGGATTTGACCTGTGGGATGTAGTTTGCTGAGCCTTGGTTAGAGGAGGCCATTGAAGATGCTGAGCATACAAGTGGTATTGTCTTAATTATTCCATGAGAAGATGCATCCAGCTGCCAGATGAAGAATAGATTAGAGGGGCTAGAGTAAATATGGGAAGGAAAATGAGGCGGCTATTGCAGTGTCCACCTGTCTGCACTGTGAAGAAACCAGCTCAGCTTTTATAAACCAAATTTACCTACAGTTTGACTGCCCAGACTTTAGCTGGCACATAGCTGTGTCGGTCTGTCTTAGTTGACCTAGATCCTTACCATCCTGCCAGTTTAGCCACTGCTGAAATCTTAGCCACCTCTGAAATCCTGTGTCAGAGTTTGTAAATCATCTTGGGAGCCTGATTATTCCTTTTCTTCACTCTACAGTGTTTTTGATTTTGAGAACTAAGGCTGTACTATTTGTATGAGGGAGAAAAATCAATAGAAAGAGAAAGTTTAATAAAAAAAAATACATTCTCCTTTGACTTTAATTAACTTGGCCTTAGGTTTACAACTCTGGCAAGTATAGAAAATGAAAAAAAAAACACCCCAAAACCACAACCCCACATCTCACCGTATGCACCATGCTTTTAAAGAATAAAATCTCAGGGTGGTGCCTGTGGCTCAAAGGATTAGGGCACCATCCCCATATACCAGAAGTGGTGGGTTCAAACCCAGCCCTGGCCAACAACTGCAAAAAAAAGAATATAAAATCTCAAATTAAAACATAAATGCACCAGCAATTTATTTGCCTATAACAAGTTACAGAAAAAGAATAAGAAAGAGAGAAATGAAAAGAAATTCCCTTGAAAGAGCATAGGACAGCACTTCTAACCGCCGGGGTACATGATGGAGTGGCAAAATTGGGCCACAGATTTATCTGTGTCACAGAACTCTTGCACGTTCTCCAGGATCAAATGACCATGACTTTGGTGTACTCTCCAGTCTCATGACTTCAGACCCATTGTCTCTGAGACCTGCCTGCGTTGACTTGTTCCTTTAGCACTGATGCTTTCTGCCATGGGGAGGGATTCAGAAGGAATGATGTGGGTTCCTGCCTCCTGCAGGAGCTAGTGGCAAGAGCCCATGAATGCATGGCTGTTCCTGTGAGACTTCCCTGCCATTGAAAGTGTCCCAGGCTATTCATAGGCTCAGGCATTAGTGCAGTATATAAGTACATGTGCCCATGTGCATATGAGATGCTATGTGTATTGCATAGAGTCACACATGCATTTAATTGCACAATATGCACTTGAGTGAGTATCTATTATATAGGGGCAGCATATACAGGGTGGCTTGTGTGATTTTAAGTTTTAAATTTAAATTACACATGAAACATTATGGCCACCCTGTAAAGACATGATCGAATAAACTGTATCACACAAATAACACATACTGTTTTTATTTCTCTATATGTTTAAAACAGATATTTAGATAATAAAAATACAAACAAGACTAAGATATATTGAAGACTGACAATACAAAGATATCTAGGTATATGTGCTATGTGAACATCCACAGCATCTATGTGTAATACACATGTGCATTATATGACCCGGTTCCCATCAGTTGACTACATTCCCTATTGCTCTAATATTATCTTCTTCCATCATTATATTCCAAACTGTTCTCTGTTCCACAAAATGTCAGATATGTTCCCAGTAACACTCAGTGCCTTTGCCCTGGGTGTTCCCAGTAACTGGAAGACCCTTCCCAGCAGATATCACATGGATCAGTTCTTCATTTCCTTTAAGTCTCCCTTTAAATGTCAGCTTCTCAATGAAATCTACATAACCACTTTATCACTGTATTTAATTGCCACCCACTAGATCCAGCATTGGGCACTTGATCTGTCCTCCTCCATGTTAGCACTTTTGACCTTATGTCATCTAATTCATTTGTTTATTATGTTTGCTTTGTGTCATTGCTCCTTTTCCCTTCACCCTGGCCAGAATATAAGGTAGAGAAGAGGCAGAGATATTTATCTGTTTGTTCACTAAAGTATTCAAAGCAACTATAACTGAGTCTAACTTACAGAAGAACTTGGTGTATATTTGTTCAATGAATGGATGAATACATATTCTCATATATAAATATATATATATTTTCTTTACCTATAAATATCTATTTATCTACTATCTATCTATCTATCCATTATTTACATATGGTGGCTATACTCACATAATAAA
>NW_003852409.1:10483026-10513763 GCF_000181295.1 Otolemur garnettii | reverse complement strand
GCAACATCCATTTCTACAAATTAACATTCTGGTATAATCTGAACATGTATTCGTGCATATTCAAAGGAATTGAGGCACATTGGTGAAGGGATGTCTGTGTGTGTACACATGCTGAAAGTATTTGCTTTTGTTGAATGTGCTCAGTAACTCATGTGAGGACATGGAATGAGTAGGGCTAGGTGACTCCCTGGGCACCCCAGCTACAGTAAGCTACCATTATAGTAGATAGAGAGATAAGTCCAAGGTAAAAAGAAGTTTTGGAAAAGAAATGACTTTGGACACTGGAAGGTAGATTTTGGGCTCTGAGAACTATGTTAGTTCCCCAGTCCAAATGTCTATTCTCCATTAAACTTAATAATAAAAATACTTAATTTTGAAAATTTTGCTATCATGTGAGGGAGAGGGAGAAGGCAGAATAGTTTTTACTCCTTAAGATCTGGGCTCACACATGCTTCTTTCTCTCTTTCAAGACTACCATCAGGCTCATCCTGGAAATAAAATCTAGACTTAGAGGGAAAGTTTGAAGTCAGAAGTCACAACTTTAGAGATTCTGAGAAACACAAGAAGTCACATCCCTCTTTTCTCTACTTGATTGAGTGTGTCTTCCCCAAATTCTTATGTTAAAACCTCAGCCCCAATGTGCTAGTATTTGCAGGTGGGGCCTTCAGGAGGTGGTTAGGTCATGAGAGTTCCACTATCATGAATAGGGACAGTAGTATCCTTATAAAAGAAGGCTCAGAGAGATCCCTTGCCCCTTCCACCACTTAAGGGTACATCAACAAGGTGCCAACTGTGACCCAGGAAGCAGGTCCTCACCAGATGCCAAATCTACCGGTGCCTTGATTTTGAATTTCCTAGACTCTAGAACTTTGAAAACTAAATTTCTGATATTTACTTGCTCCCCAGCTTATGATACTTTGTTATAGAAGTCTGAATGAACTAAGACATCTCCAGGGATGCATATGTGCATATGTGTGCGTGAGTAGGTGTGCACGCATGTGTGTGTGTGTGTGTATACGCATATGTATGTGTCTGTGTGTATGATGGGGGTAGAAGAGTGTTCTCAAGGTTTGATTCCTAGGAATATAACAAAGGAATCAAGTCCAAATCTAAGTTTTTACATGGAGTTAAACAAATAGCCTATTTTGAGATTCACGGAAACCCTGAGACTCCTGGAAACTCCTAAGAGAACATCAGAAATGTAATAGTCCTATTTGGCTTTGTGACACCTCTGTAGAGATAAGACAAATTTCCAGCTCTAATCTTTTTCACATTCTTTGCTGTTTGACCTAAAAAATATATATCTTTGAAATATTAATAAAACATAACCATGGTGACCACATAATTTATTGTCCAAATGGAGTAAAGGAGGTGCTATCACTAGTCACGTTCTTCTTCCTGTTTTCCCTCCTCTTTCTCTGTTTTTTCTTCTTTCTTTATTAAGATTGTTGTTGAGTACCTATTTTGTGCTTCGAGGGTTCCACCCTCAGGATAGGAACAGTAGTATCCTTATAAAAGAAGCCTCAGAGAGATCCCTTCCCTTCCCCCACCAGCAATTATGTTGATTCTTTCTTAGGTAGCCACCCTCAAGAAGCTTACAAATTTAGTGAAAGAGAAAGATGTTGATTGAATTTTTTTGAGATAGAGTCTCACTCTGTCACCCCAAGTAGAGTGCTGTGGCATCATAGCTCACAGCAATCTCAAACTCCTGGGTTTGAGCCATCCTCTTGCCTTAGCTTCCCAAGTAGCTGGAACTACAGGTGCCCACCATCACACTCAGCTAGTTTTTCTATTTTTACTAGAGACGAGGTCTCTTGTTAAGGCTAGTCTCAAACCCCAGTGCTCAGGCAATCCATCCACCTTGGGCTCCCAGAGTGCAAGGATTGCAGGCATGAGCACCAGGCCCAGCTGACAATTCTTTCAATACATGGTTCTTGAGTGCCAACTATGTGCCTGATGTTATTGTTATCCTCAAACTTTTTAAACAGGGGGCCAGTTCACTATCCCTCAGACCATTGGAGGGCCACACTGCAGGGCCTGGGATGAATCAGCTGCTAAGCAGGACAGGCAGTGGTGGCAAAAACACCCGGCAGACTGGATAAATGTCCTAGGCGGGCTTCATGTGGCCTGCGGACTATGGTTTGAGGACGCCTGTTCTAGACACTAAACATCCCACAATAATCAACACAAGTAAAGTTCCTGCCCTCATGGAATTTAGAAATAAATACAAATGGCTGCATAATTATAAACTATGATTAATTCTGTGAAGGAAAGGGGTACAATTCTAGGAAAACCAAATAACACCCAGTCCTAGTCTGGGGTGGTAGAAATGACTCTTCAGAGGAAATGCAGTTGGAGTGCAGATGAGTGTGCAGGTTTACTCATGAAGGGGAGTAGAAAGGGAGAGAGAAAACCTTTCAGGCAGAGGGAGTAACGTGTGCAAAGGCCCTGAGCAGAAAGAAACATGGTGTCATCAAGGAAGCAGAGAGAGCAGTGTGCCTGGAGCACAGGTGCAGAGTGGAGGTGAGGATGTGAAATGAGATGAGTCTGGAAGATGCAGGGAGAAGACCTCAGAGAAGATTCTAGGCCTGGGCAGGCATTACTTTCCACTCAGTTGCCCAGGGACAGGGCATGTTCTGCGATAGCTCTTGGAAGGCTGCAGCACGAAGGCATCTAGCAAAGAAGCTACACAGAGCTCTCAGGAAGACGAGTTTGAGTGGAGCCTCCCATACAGACCTTGCTGCTCTGATAAGACACAGACCAGTCAGATGTTTTCCTGTGTAGCTGCACATAAGAAAGGAAGTGGCAGTGGCAACTGGTGGCACAAAAGTCTGTGGTCATGAAAAAGAAGAGATGTGATCTCAGATGAACTAGTATAGATTACTCCAGAGGGGACTGTTTATATTCACACACTTGTTCAATAATATTTATTGAGCCCCTGTAATGTGCCAGAAACTTCGTTACCCTTTGAAAAATTAACCACTGCCATAACAGATGCCATTGCTGCCATCAAACAAATTACACACTATGTGACGGAACAGATCTATGTGCCATTTTTTAAAGAGGAACAATGAAAACAAGAATCTATCACAAAAGTGATAAGGCATCTAGACATGAGAACCCCTGAAGAGAGTTGAAGATTAAAGGTCAGCAGGATGATTATCTTTCTAATTTACATAGACGAGGATGCAGGAGTATTCTGTTTTATTGCAGGAGGTGGGACTTCCAGGAGGAGATGAGTGTTCTAAAGAGGTCTGTTCTGATGCACAGAGTAAGAAGACTGTTTTCATAGGTAGGAGAGTGTTGGGATGCAGTAAGGTTTCCACTCACAGGAAATCCTGAAAGTTTGACGAGGTGGTAGTGGGGTAGCAGGAACTGCCCATGAAGAAAAAGATGGGAATTTACAGTCTAGTAAGGGATGCAGACACAGGCATACTTAATGCAAAGAAGTAAATCTAAGAATGGAAAGTAGTGAGAGTGGATGGTCCGGTGTGCAAGATGCAAGACTCAAGCTTCTTGACTGCGTTCCCCATTGCAGGGAAGACCCTCCAGGTTACAAGGCATCCTCTCTCATTACAGAACAGGAAAGTATTCTAGCAGGGTGCTCTGCTGTTCTATCCGTAGATCTTTTGCATTTGACACATTACAACAATAAATTCTTTTGTTTTAAGCCTCTGATTCTATTAGCTAATGTTTAAGTCACAGATTCTGCTCCTTAATGAAAGCCTGATGATAAAGTTCATTGGTGATTCTTATTATGTTTGAGACTGTTCTTAATCCAAGGCCAGACCTCGTGAAGGAAATATGTTCTGAAGTCGCTTTCGGAAGGGAAGACAAATTCTTCCCTTCTTAATAATGGAGATCTGGCAAGGATAAGCATTGTCATTGTTAAAAGGATTTACTGTTTATGCGCTAATTTTAGGTCCTTGAATGAGATTAGCTATTTTTAGAGTTATTTCCATTTTAGAAATAAGAAACTTGTTTTTCAAAGAAGCAAGACTTTTGTTCAATAATCCACAGAGAGGGCTTGTATCCATTAGGATAGGCTGGCTTAGGTGGCTGGAACACACAATCCCCAAGTCTTAGGGACAGCAAATAATAAAAGTTTGATTCCCTTTTCTGCTGTTGGAGTGTGGTATCGAGGTCCACTGGACTGCCTGCTGTGTGTCATTACAGTCCTCACTCTGGGCTCCAGTTGATGGGGGCAGCTGTAATTGGAATGTTGGCCAAGAGACACAGTGACCAAAGGAAAGGAGAATGCATTTGCTCTTAAATCTGCCATTGAGGAGTGACTCACCTGACTTGTGCTCATGTTTCATTGGCCAAACTTAGGCCACAGCTAACTTTAAGTGAGTGGAAAACTTGATCCTACCATGGGCCCAAGAGAGAGAACTACACTATCCATGTATAGCCTGAGACTGTCATAGTGCTAGTGTGGGATTCCATCTCATTTCCTCTGTCTCAGCACATCCACGTCCTTGCCGCTGAATTCATTGCCTCTTCCTAATACGTGTGGAGTCAAGATGGATGTTAGCATAAGCAATCCGACTAGCTGGAAAAATCCTTTGTTGACATTCATATTTTTGTCCTTTGATTTTTTTTTGTGTGTTTTCCAAGAGTACAGCCTTTTGACATTGACATAATTTAGTCTCCCCATCCATGTGATGGTGTGGTCTGGCCAGGAGACATTGGACTGGGCTCCTCTGAGAAGGTTTAACTATTATAAACCTTGTTATATTTTCCCAAGTGAATTGTTCAAAGATTTACCTGGAACGCAAGTTCAAAGGAATGATAGTTATTCTCTCCACAGAGGAAACACATTCCATCTGCCACAGAAACATCCTTCCAGCTCCACCACCAGCCGGCTCACAAAATACTCAAACATTGTCCCTGTTCCCAAATGCCATTTTTGATCCTGTGAACACTGTATCTTCAAGAATCTCTGGCCTGAGCTGCTTTGCTTTGGTTTTTTTTTTTCAAGCGACTTGAATTATTGCAGACAAGAGAATTCTGAAGTCCCTCCTTTCTCTAATCAGTTAATCCCAAAGTTCTTAGCAGCAGCAGTGAGAAAAACAGTAGCAGCTGAAGCAGAGAAATCAGATATTTGTTGAGAACTCACACAATAAAAATATTAATAAGCAGGCAAACATTGGTAGGAATAAACCATAACAAAACCAAGAAATGTAAGTAGCAATAATTTTAGTTGAAGCTGATCTTCTTCTAAACTCAGGACAAATAAGTAGAGAATTTCTGGCCAATATCCTTTTTACCTTTTTTTTGCCGCCAATGTCACAGATGTCTAGATGAGGTAGGTAGAATTGTCAAGTAAATAGGTGATGCATGTCTTTGTTACACCTTGATCTGTGGCCCCTTGTGCCACAAAGCCTGTTGGAAGAGCAAATATGATTGGTGCTGGGTCATCAATATATGTTAACTTATTCAATACTATATATTATCTCTGTAAGCTAAGTGCTGCTATCCAATAAAGAAGGGAAGTGAAGATCAAACAGATAAGGAAATTTGCTTAGGACTACCCAATTAGCAGAATTATAATTCAAAACCAGACCTGACTGACTCCAAAATGCAGTTTATCCTCTGTTTGTTTGTTTTAACACACATTGTTGCTACTTTCTGAGCTCATCCCTGAAAGGGATAGCCAACTATCTAATTAAAACATTATTTTCTAGAGAAATGCCAACAAGAGCTACAATAGAATAAACTTGCCACACCAGGTGGCTCAATTTACTGGATGTGGCTGAAGCATAAGTAATATATTGTGGCATTCTGGATTTAGGTGATTATTTGCTATAGAAGAAGCTCTTAGAATAGGATCTCCACATAGGTTTCATTCTGAATATGTGCAGTGCACAACTTGCACAACTGTACATGGCAGTTTTGCCTATACAGATTATTGGGAAATGTGGGAGAATTTAGTTTTCAAGGGATGGGTATAGACTAGAGCTAGCATGACCTCAGGGTTAAGCCAGGCCTGTTGGGTTGAAAGCTGGACTCTAATACTAACAAGAGTAAACTGGTAATTAGAAAAGATAGTCTCAATTCCTTCCTATACACTAAGTAAACACATGTGATATAGACATCCAACGTTTTAAAGTAGATCAGTCATTGCTAAAGATGACCATGTTTAATTACTTGGAATCATAAATCTGTAGATGGGACAAGGGCCAAATAGATTATTTGCTAAGCTTCTTAGATATGGTGACGTTTGAGCTTAATCTTGAAGGACATGTGTGAGTTAGCCATGAAAGGTTGGGAAGGACCCATCAGCAAAAGAGCAGAGTGTGAGCAGAAGCGTAGAAACAAAGAAAGGACACTCCTCATTCCAAGAGTGTGTAGTTCAGTATGATGAAAGGAGGCTATGCTGAGACATGACCCTGGAAAGGAAGGAGGAAAGGATGTGAAGAACCCTTTATGCTATGCAAGAGAACTCAGGCTCTATCCAAGGGCAACAGGAGGTCAAATCAATGTTTCAAATAGAGGAATAACTTTATCAGGTTTGTGGCGTATGTAGACATTCTGACCATAGAATACTGTTTGTTGAGTATGGGAGGGGCTACAGACTGGCACAGAAAGAGCAGTGAGGAAACTTGCAGAAATTCAGACCCAAGATGGATTAGGGCAATGGGTTATGGGCAGGAAGACAAAGAGGAGGATGAAAAAAGTTTAAGTAATAGTCTTGCAGGACTTGGTGATTCACAGGATGGCAGTTCAGGAAGGAGCAGAAGAGTCCAGAGGCATCTCTGCTTGGAGGAAGGTAAGAGAGGGGGAACATTCATACAAATGAGGAAGAGGAGTAGGGGGGTTGGGAGGGGGAATAGGATAATTGAGTTTGGGGCATGCTAACCTTCCCAGGAGACATAAGTGGAGATGCACTGTAGGTCAGGTGCCCATAAGAGAAGTACGGGACTTGTATCTCTGAAGTAGAGTTGGGACTCATCCAAGCACAAGCCACGGTCAAAGGCTCACAACAGTGGTGAGGTCGTACAAATTGAGAAGTTGGCTAAGGACATGACCTTGGGAAATACCAGTGTGTGTGAGATGGGCAGAGAAAGAAAATTCTGAGGAAGGAGGTATAGAAGGAATGGTCAGAGAAATAAGAGTGAATGCCAAGGGAAGAGAAAGAGAGCAGAGAAGGCAAGTCACACGATGGAACAATTTTAAACCAAGTTGTGTGGGTAGAAGCCATAGAAAATTAACTAATAGGTGAAGACAGTGAGTATAGATCGTTCTGGTATTTTCTAAACTATCTGAGTATAAGGACCTTTATTAAACTTAAAGGAATATGTGAATCCCCACAAGATGGTCACTATCCCTTGATTTTTTTTTTCAGCCAACAGTTGCCTCTTGTAACTTCTCTATCTTCTACCTGTGTGATCTGCCAGACTCCAGATGTTCCCAGCTCAGCGATGACAATTCACAGGGCTGCTCTTTTAAGAAGAGTCCATGTGTGCCAAAAGTAGAAATGTATCTAAAATTGTCTTTTCTCCCCTATGATGGCAAAAAATAGAACATATTTATATACCAGCAGCCATGAATACTTTTGTTATCTTTAAAACCTGAGATAGATTTGCCTGTTGTATCTACTGTTCTCATCGCTGTGAGGAGGAGATGTCACTACCAATGTTCCTAATTCCCTGCCCAGAAAATACAAGTCAGAAAACAGGGTTTCAAAATTATGATTTAATTGTAATAACTATGTAAAGTAAAACGTCAAGTTTTACTTCTATCAATAAACAACCAAGTACTTGTGTTTAGAGGTAAACAACTCTATGTAGAAAGTACTGAAATGGGAGTTAAAGTAGTTAAAGTTATTTTAAAAGAGTTATTGGCCTCAACTAATCATTTTGGAAAAAGAATTATTACTATTATTTTTACCTGACCATGGTTATTCTTGGAAAAAGATTAGGAACCAGAAAACACTGCTTACCACCTCATCCCTGTACCCCTGAGGGAGCAGATTCTATTTGGGGGACAGAGTGCCATAACCTATTGGAGCCTCAATTTCTTCCTCTTTAAGGGGAAAGGATCATCTTTACCTTCTAGAATTATAGGCATTCCTGACGTTAGCTGTATTAAGTACTCACGTTGAGATTACTTGTTCATTGTAAAGGGGAAATCTTAGCTGTATAACGGAGTAATCAAATTAGCATCAGTAATCATTGAGCCACCTGACTTTATGTCTTTTCTGAAAGAACAGGGAATACTCAGCATCACCATCTCACAAAGAAACACTTTTGACTGGACTTTAATCAGGCTTCTAGGCATAACTTCTAGATTAAGCATTTGAGAAAACAGCTAAATGACATCAAAAAGAAACCACGAGGCAAATCCACAATGTGAACATATCACGGGGCAACTGACCTGTTCTCTTCAAAAAGTCTGGGTTATGAAAAAAATTGTGTGGGAGGGACTTCTATAGAGTAAAACAAACTAGAGACACAATGACCGAGCAAAATCCTAGTCCCCCTAAATCCCTATAAAATATAATTTAGTTGAAACAGTTTTGAATTGAGCTCCTTATTAAATGATATTTAGCATTGCTATTAATTTTCTGGATGAAGTAATGCTACTGAGATTACATAGACTAATGCTTTTATTTTTAGGAGGCACAGGTTAAAATATTTAGCAGTGAAGTATCATAGTGTCTATAATCCATTTTTAGGAACAACTATAAACATATATATAAATGTATGTAGGTAGAGACATATAAAATAAATACAGCAAGACAATAATTACTGAATTTAGATGGTGAGTATGTGAGTGCACATTTTTTTAAGTGTTCTATAAGCTTGAATATTTAATAATAAGTGCTTGGGAGAAAAATGGAAAGACGTCACTTCGTAAGATGACAACAAAACTGATCTAATCCAAAAGTAGCAAATTTAGCAGCAGAATCTCAAAATCTTTATCCTATGTTATGTGTATAAGTAAATTCATAAGTGATTCAAACAAAAACATCTTGGCAAGCCAAGGATTTATCTGGGGATAACTTGATTTTCCTGACTTTGCTCAATTTGTTGAAATTGAGAACTACCCAGGTGATAATAACTCTAGTGCTCCCTCTTTTGGAGAGGAATGTAGGTCTGTCTCTGTTTAATTTTTGTCCTTTTGGTTCTGGCTATTGTAGAGCAAAAGTAGGCAGACATTTTTCACCCATCCATCCATTATCCATCACTCATTCACTCCAGACACTGGGCTCTGGGGACACAGAGGTGGACCCAGTGCTATGCCTACCTCAAAGAGCTCACAGCTCAGTGTAGAAAACAGACATGTGAATAAATTACCAAAATACAGGACTACAGAGGATAATAGGAAAGGATATAAAAAATGCTTTGGGAGATCAATGAAGGTATCATGCTATCCTGGCTAAAGAAGTTTGAGAAAGTCAAATTTAAAAACCAGTTAATAGGAAAAAGTAAGAGACATTATATGTTCTCCCAATTTATCATAGGAAGCCATCCTAATAATGTCCATTAAATTTTTGTCCATATATAGATAGCACTAAGATAAGAAGTAGAAAATGAAAAATTCTCTTGCCTCATTATTTATTCCCTCACTCACTCGGTTAGCAAATAATCACAGAGCACCTATTATAAACAGCCTGCTATTGCAGGTGATATAGCCATGGGCAGACAAGTTTCCTCTTTAATGAAATTTAGTTTCTAAAAGGGGGAATAAGACAATTTCCAGATAAACAAGTAGAAACAAGAAAATATCAGTGCTCTGATGAAATTAAAACAGGGTATTTTGATAACTTTAGGTTAGGTGGTTAAAAACAACCTCTCCAATGAAATGATTCTTACAACAAAACCTACAGCACAAGAAGCAACCAGGAGAGGAAAACTTCAGAACATTCTGGGAAAGGGAACAGTTAGTCTAATGGCCCACAGGCAGGAGCTGGCGTGGCAGGTCTGAGGACAGAATACAGCATGAACTGAGAAGCAGAAGGGGAGATTGTGCCTACCTGGATCAGGAGAAGGGAGCAAGGTCAGATCACATAGGGCCTTGCAGGCTAAGGGTGGATTTTATTCCAAGGACAAGGAGAGATTTAAACAAAGAGGCAGACAGGCTGGGATTGATGTTTTGACAAAACTCACTCTGGCTATTGTGTGGAGAGAGGAAGATTGGGAAGGATCACAGGGCGTCTCAGAAAGATCCACAGAGATGATGGTGGCTGAGATGAGAATGACAATGAGGGCGGAGGAAGCTGAGCTGGATGTGGGAGGAGAGAGGAAGGGGGGGATAAAGTGTGTCACCTGGCTCTAGGCTTGAGCAGTTGAGCTGATGGAGGGTGGTGGCATCCATGGGTATGGAAAGGCCTAGGCAGGAGAATAAACAATTCTGTCGCAGGGCAGGAGATGGAAAAAAGAGTTCTGTTCTGCCCTTGTTATTTGGGATGCAAATCACACATCCAGATGAACAAGTCAAAGGAAGTAGGCTGTGTTACTACAGAAAAATAGCCACCCTGTTTATAGCATGAATTTGAATTGATTTGCTAATATCCGCTATGCAAGTAGAAGATGCACATGCTGTTAGGACCCAGAAATTCTGCCTTTAGGAATTTCCCTTGGAAATTCCTGCACATGTTCACCAGGATACCTAAACAAGGACACTGCAGCATTCTTTGTAACAGAGAAGAGTTGGAAACAAATGCCCATTAATAAGAGAATGGATACATGCATTAGGCTTTATGCCCATGATAGAATTCAAACATAGCTTGTTGAAATGAACTAAATCCATATGTGTTAACACGGGTATCTCTCATGAGATCCTTGTATGGAAAAAAAAGTTGTAGGATGACAAGGGCACCATGACTGCATTTAAAAAAATGTATCAAAGAGCACATACACACATAAATGTAATAATATCATAAATCTATGAAATAGGATACACATTAAATTCAAGAGTGTAGAAGCTTAGGAAGGGAGGAAGAGGCTGGTCTTGTGAACTTCATTTGCAACTCTCTAGTTCTTGTATTTAAATAAATAGAGCAAAAAAAAAAAGCAATTAACAATAATCTGACCTTGTTGGTTGGTTGGTTTCACTGATCAAATGGGCCACTGGCTGGTATTATGTGGACACATCTGGGAAGGAGAGTGCAGGCCTCAAAGGAGTTCATGTTACAGAGCCAACACCAAATCCCAGTGACTGATTGGAGCTTCTGACTTGGGTTCCTTGTCAAGGCACTCACATTGAACATGGACACCTATGCGCACTTAGGTTGATTGTTGTATCCTTCTGATAGAATTTTAGCAGCATGATCACTGTGGGTCTCAGTAGATAAAAATACAAAGAGTTCCTGGATTGCAATAATAACATTCAAGGTGGGTAAATCTGCTTCCTCACAGATGTTCTAGGTGATTCCAGAGTAACTTTAAGTCACAAAAGATTTCTGGTTGTGATTATATCAGGGCTGTGAAATATACCACAATAAAATGACAATGACTGTCTGCTAAAGCAAGAATGATGGCAATAGGCCCTTTTTTGGTGTTCATGTTGTATCATGATAATAAATACGTGCTCCTTGAATTGTCGCAGAAAAATAAATACATGCTCCTTGAATTGTCGCAGAGCCCTGGTCAAAATTTCACAGTTCAAATTGTTGAAATTTTGTACTTTTGATGGTTTATCTTAGTTTTGATTGTTATCATTTTTCTATAATTCTCCTTGAAGACATCAGACTAGCATGATGGTAACTTGGCATGGGTATAATATTATGCTGATGACGTGAGGAGGATGAAGGTCAGCAGGTTCTGCTCAGCCTCTTGTTTCATAAGGAGTATACTGCTAGACAGATAAGTATTTAATCAATATGCCTCTGTTAACTTTTAAGTATATTTAAGGTGTCTTGTTACTGATGGTAGTGACTTTGATTTCCTACCCGAAGTTGGTATTATCGTGCATGGTACTTCTCTTCTCCTTCCTACTTTTATTTTTTTTTAAAGACCTTGAATCTTAACTCTGCCAGCCTTAAGAGCAGACTAATACATGCATCATATTATCTAAAAGGTTCTGTCTCACTGGGATTATGCATTGTTACTCCTCCGTTTACCCTCAGTCTGCTGCTGGTTAAAGAGCCCACAAACCTGGAGGGCTGGCCAGGATTAAAAGGAGGAATAAATGCTGGTGAAATGAGTGTGATTGTCAGACTTAAAAAAGTAGCCTTGGGATTAAACTTGTTGTGTGCAATGGGATGATATTTTGATGATAAGAACATTATGCAGTATTTTTTGTTGTTGTTCACTATGAGCCCTTGTTCCAAATTGGCCTGTGTCTTGCATGATTAGTGTCGTTCTTGGACAATTAGAACAAAAGGGGGTAGAAAGAGTTCAGCATATGACATAGAGGATATACAACAGTTACAAAATAGAGAACGTGGGTGGAGATGAGTCAGAGACATCCAGATAAATACAAAAGAATTTAAAAATATGGTGGGAGGAGGTAGAGAGAAGATAGTCACCAACAACCTTGGGGATTCTAGAGGAAGGTCATGTGCTTTCAGGAGAGGTCTGCTCTGATACTTGGTGATACATAGCAGTGATGGCTGGGAAGAAATTAACAGGTGAAATGGAGCAGAGTTCCCAGCACCCAAGTCAAGTAAGCAATGCTGAAGTGTTCATGAGCCTTGGGGGGAGGGTACTGAGGGGCTGAGAGACAGGCTTTCTATATACGTAGAACCCTACATTTAGATGAAGAAGCTACTCTTTTTAAGTGCTTCTCAAATGGCAATATGTGGCCAGAATCAGAGATTCCAGTTTTTTATGCAACTCCTTGCATAAAAGGAGCGAGTTGTCTAGGGACCTGACCAGATCAGTCACTTCTCAGTAAAGATCAGAGAGGATCCAGGGACACCAAATGAAATTTATGCCTTCTTTCTCTTTGCTTCAAGAGTGTACAAAGAAGACTGGTCACAGGATCTAGAAGTCATCTCAAGATAAAAATCAGGGAGGAAGGAGGACACTGTAAGATAAAACATTTACCTACAAGATAAGGATAGTCATAAGTAAATATTTGAGCCACCCCTAAGAGGAAGGTATATTTTATGTATATCCAATATTTAATTCGGAAGAAGACTGGGTGAACTGGAAAAGACATTGAGCTATTGTAAATTTCCAGTTCTGGTTTCCCAGTTAACCTGGGGAGCCTTTGGGGAAAGAATACCATGAAACAAAGAACTTATATTTCTTTGTATATTTTATGAAACAAAGACCTTTGTAAAACAAAAAAACCTTACATTTTCTTTGTGTGTTTTAGTGTAGTGTACAAATTTGTGACACTACTACAAGTTCATGTTGAGAGTTCTACCTACGTGTTAAAAATTGGTGTATAATACAAACATATTTGCATTCACAGCTCTTTCACATGGATCTTATGACTTCTAAAGAATATATACACTAAGTCCTCTCAAGACATAAAACATTTTCATAGCTGAAGATAATTTCTTTACTTCCCTCCTCAGTTATCTACTGTACCACCCTCCTCTCTGAGGCAACTGCCAATCTATTTCCTGTATTATAGAAAATGATGGCTTTCATTTTACCTATGTGAATCACACCATTTGTACTCTTTTCTCTCTTTTAGTTTTTTTAATGTCAAATTAAAATGAGAGTATAAATTTTTGGATCATATTGTTCTCACTTCCAGGGTAAAATTCCAGTTGTAGAAGAGCCCCTCACCCAGGGGGCATGTTATACACCCTTGCAATGTGCACATTAGGTGAGATCCCATCTCATGCCCTCTCTCCTCCTGCCAGTTGTCCTCCCCTCCCTTCTTCCTCCTCCCCTGCCCCTGTACTGGACTATATTTGTGTTTTATTGTTCATATAAGCATGTTATTATTTGTGTATTGGTTTCATATTAGTATTGAGTACATTTGACATTTATTTTTCCATTCTTGTGATACTTTACTGAGAAGAATGTATTTTAACTCCATCTAGGTAAACGTAAAAGATGTAGTCTCCATCTTTTTTAATGGCTGAATAGTATTCCATGGCATACATATACCACACTTTGTTGATCTATTCATGGGTTGATGGGCACTTAGGTTGTTTCCACAACTTGGCAATTATAAATTGAGCCACAGTAAACATTATGGGACATTTTAGGGCTTTAATTATCAATCTTTCTTTTTTTTCAATATATTCATTGAAAGCTATATATTTCCCTTTAAGCAATGTTTTCTTTATATTCTGCTTGGTATGTTGTGTTTTTCATATTTTGTTCTGCATGCATTTAATTTCTTATGTGACATTTTTGAGTCATGGTTTTATTTAAGAAGTGTGTTATTTAATTCCTAAATATTTGATAATTTTCCAGATATCATTTTGTTATTAATTTCCAACTCAGTTATGTTGTGTTTAGAGAACATATTTTATATGGCTTGTATACTTTAAACACATCGAGACATTTTTTCTTTACATCTCACTTTGTCACCCTCAGTAGAGTGCTATGGAGACTGGTTTTATGATCTAGCACATAGAAGATCTTGGTGAATGTTCCATTTTTACTCAGAAAGAATAGGTATTCTGTAGTTGCTGGTTGAACTATTATAAAATCATCAATTAGATTTAAATTGGTTGATAGTATTCATATAGCCTGTGTTCTTACTAATTATTTTGCTTCTATGTCCTATCAAATATTGAGAGAGGGGTGTTAAAATCCCCTGCTAAAATTTTATGTTTATTTTCTGTTTAGTTTCATTAATTTTTGCTTTATATATTATGAAGTTCTATTCTTATGCATATAGCAATTTGGTACTATTCATTCTTTTTGAATAATTGACTTAAAATTACTATCAAATTTTTCTTTATCTCTGGTAACACTCTTTGTCTCAAAGTCCAGTTTCTGTGCTATTAATAAAGACATTCCAATTTTCTTTTGATTAGTGTTTGCATAATTAATCCTTTTCCATTCTATTGCTTTTAGGTTACCTATATATTTGTATTTAAAGTGTATATTGTATGGATTCCATATAGTTAAATCAAGTTCTTTTATCCAGTCTGATAATCTCTGCCTTTTAATTAGGTATTTTCAGCCCATTTACATTTAATATAATTATTGGTATGGTTAGTGTTAAGTTTATCATCTTATTACTTATTTTTTCCTTGTTACTTTTTGTTTGTTTCTTTATTACTAATACCTCTTGTTAAGCTAAATCTTTTTTAGAATCTCATTTATAATTGATCTTTTGCTTTCATTTACACTTTTTATAAATATTTTGTGTTGTATCATTTTGCAGAAATATTAGAATTTTGTAATAAATGTAATTTCATTTACCCCTCCATTGACTGCTACCATTATCATGTCTTTTACTTCTACAAATGTTTTAAAATCCACAATAAGCCATCATTTTTGCTTTAAAAATATTTTAAAGAAAGTGTCGGAAAAAATAGTGTTTGTATTTATTGACGTATATTCTATTTACAATAATTTTCATTTCTTCTTGAAAGTCTGATTTTCAATTTGGGTAAATTCCTTTGGTTTAAAGAATTTTCTTTACATTTCTTGTAGTGCATATCTTCTGGTATCACATTGTCTTAGTTTGCAGTTATCTAAAGACATCTTTTTCTTTTATTTTTGAAAGATATCTTCATTGCATATATAATTATTTTCTTTATTTTCTGGCATGTAATATTTTTGATGTAAAGTCAATGGTAAATCATCACTGTTACTGTGTAAATAATGTGTTCTTTTATTCTGGTTGCTTTTAAGATTTTTGTTATATTTGATTTTTCAGAAATTTGACTGTTTTGTACCTAAGTATGTTTTTTGCATATGGATATTTACAGAGTTCATATTTTCCTCTGTTTTTGAAAAATTTGGCCATTTTTATCAGTTTATTTTCCCCCATTTCTCTCTTATAGTCTTTGAGGACTCCTAATATATTCATAATAGATCATTCAATATTTTCCCACAGGTTACAGTAGATTCATTCTCTTTTTTTTAGTGTTTTTTTTCTTAATTTTAGTTATTCAGTTCAGATATTTTCTATTAATCACTCTTCAAACCTACTGATCTTTCCTTCTGTGTAGTGGGTTAAATATGTTATGAAGATGATGTAGTGAACATTTCAATTGAATGTTAATTGCAAATACTGTATCATTCACTTTTAGAATTTTATTTTCTTTTTGCTCCTATAAAGAAAATAATCCTTTACTTTGCTTCAGTGAGACTCCTCATCTGTTTATTCATTATGTTCATCTTTTACTTTACACTTCTGAATATATTTATAATAGCTATTTTAAAAGTCATTATCTATTTAATCCAATATATGTATCATCTGCTTTCTTTTTCTGTTTACCTTTCTCTTCCCCTCATTTATGATTTATTTCTTCCTAATCTTCTTCATGTCTGGCAATTTTTGATTGTTTGGATGATTTTGTATTTGCTACATTGTTGAATGTTTGGGCTTCTTTCAAAGCCTCTATCAGCCTCTGTTTGTGTTTGTAAGTGTGCGCATTTATGTTTCTGAAAGTTAGTTAATTTACTGGCAGATAAGCTTGGTCCTGTCAAAGCTTAGTTTTAGTTTAGATGGGGTAAGCTTTCCAGTAGTTCTGACTCAGTGTTTAAAATAGAGACCCTTTCTCAACAGGTATCTTTTCTGAAGATTTAAAACTTACCTGCTCAATCTTTTTGGAAATCCATTACCTGTCAGCTTTATTAATGAGTGACCTCTATCATCTCTGAGCCATTCACATAGCTTGCATGTAGCTGTTCTCTGCCAGTCCTTTTGAATCTTGCACTATTCACATACAGATTAGACTTAAGGAGATTCAGTGCAAATTTCTGGAGGGCTTTATGGCACAGCTCTCATAAATACACATTGCTTAGTAAATTCTAGCTGCCAAAGCAGCCTTAAATTCTGATCTATATTTCCTTTGTTTAGTGCAACTGACACTTTCTGTTTGGGATCCACTTCTGTAGAATATTTAAAAATATCCCTGTGTAAAAACACGATATGAACCTGGAACTCATTTTATGTCTTTCCTGGTCTCAAGATAGAGTTCTGTACTCATTGTCCAATGGCTAAAAAAAATTTCTTCATTTATATATTTTTCCTTTATTAGAGTTACAATGGGCCACTAAGAATGATACATATTAAATTTTATGGCTGACGTCCATGACTACAGTAAAAGGTTACAAGACAGTGTTGCCAATCTTGTGTTACTAGATAAAGAGGGGATGTAGTAATTATATATATACACACACACACATATGTTTATCTATACACATACACATGTTTATATATAACTATACACACATATGCATGTTATATAAAAAATATACATAATATGTGATATGCATATAATATACATGCCATATATAATGAGTGACACAATATGTGATATGCATTATGTGAGTTGTATACCCACATATACCCAAACATATATATAGACCAATGCATTGTTTCATATTCCGTTCAATATTTTCCTTCAGGAAGATATTTCAAAGGGACCCTATTTATTCTTCACCCAATCTGCATTGATTTATAGAAGTAAAAGATTAAATTTCTCTGTTTGGGAGAGTTTTTTGATGATGTCTCCTTACTGTGGGATAATGTCTAAACTCCTGAAGGATTTAAGTTGAGCACTCCTCACACTCTGATCTAGTTTTCTGCTATATCGTATTCCACCCTAGTCCTCATACCATTAATGGCCCTTAGTGATCCTCTTGTGACTTCCTATGTATTTCATGGTGTTCACCTCCATGTCTTGCCTATGCCATTCTCTCTGCGTGGAATGCCTTTTAGTCCCCTCCAACACCAGGAAAACTGTTTCATCTTTCCTGCAAAGATTGTCTATTTGCCACCAGAAATGCTAATTATACCTCCTTAGTTCTTCCTCTGCTATTTCATTTATCTCAGTGTATTAAAATTATGTTTCTGTGTTATCAACATTCTCACTTCCCATTCCTATTATAAAATCATAGCAGGACCACTTCTTATTCTTGCAGGTAACCCCTTCCCATTTACAGTACCTGGCACATAGTAGGTTCCCAACGAGTGTTTGATAATTAAATAAATTAATGAATACATGCATGGGTGAAATGGAAAAATAGGTGTCTCTATTTTTTAATGATAATTCTCCAAACCCCAGGATAGTAGAATCCAAAGACCAAGTCACATGTTTCTCATGCTGTCCAACATCCACTCTGCCTCCTGGTTGCAGATCTGAATTCTATTATTTCTCAAAGGCCATTAAGAAGCCTTCAGAGAAAGCACATGAAATTACCTCTAGCGCTGGTTTGCAATAATGTCCTTTTGTTCTCAGATAGTCTCCAGTTGACAGCTATCAAGGTTGTTCTAATTTGTGTCAAACGGGCCATCTACAGGGAACATTTTGGAATGGGGAAGGTTCGGGAGATAGAGGAAAGTAATGAATATAAAGTGTAAATGCCATAGTAAAGTAATAGAGACATATAATAACAGCAAGGGAAATTTGACCTTCTGGCCGGAAACTCGATCGTGAACCAATTGGAGAACTTTAGAAAATTGGATCAGCCTCAGTAGTCACAGAGTAAACATGGGAAGCACAATCCAGTCTTATTAAACATAATGTACACTTAATGCATAATTTTATTGCAACCAATTTCATGCTACTGCTTTAAATGTAGCTGGGTTTACTTCCATTGCACCAGTCCACTACCATTAGTGCCTCTTAAGAGAACAGCAAGGCCAGTAAACTGTCACTGGGCTGATCTCTTCCTCAGCCTATACTTTCTGCCTCATAAATTCACCCTGCTGCCACAGCTTGTACTGAAATCTTGTCTCCATTCACTACATGGCTTTTGAAACACTACACTGTTTTGGCTAGTTGTTTGCATATGAGTATATTATAGCATTTCCATTTTATGCCAGCATGTAAGGCGGTGAACCCTTGCCTTGGGAGAGTGTTTGCCTGCATCCCAAACCCAAGAGCTGAGGTTCTTGGCATCTGCAAATTCAGTCCAGGGCTAAGGTAGCATCTGCATTGTAATAAGAAGGGAGATGTGATTCTGAACCAAAAAGAGAGAGAATAAAACCCCTAAGATGCATCTTGTCTACGTCGTGGGGCTCATTTTCTCCTGTCAATATTAATTTTGGACAATATACCCTCAAATTATGTTTGTTGTCCTCTGAGGTCTAGTCATCATATATCTAAATATAAATGGATGCTGAATAAAGATTATAAAATCCAGAGCCTAACAAATGTCTTTGAAGTCTTGGTTCTATTATCTGTTTGAGCTTGCTACATCACTGCACCTCTCTCAGCCTCTACGTCTTCATCCATAAAAGGAGGTTCACAGGCATCTTGTGAGCAGCAGATGAGGGTAGGCAGTGGAAGCACTTTGTAAACGTGAAAGCAGTTTGCATAAATTATTGGAATTAAAGAAAAATTAGGAGCAAGTCAAATTCTGTCAAAGCCACAATTATTTTCATGACCTGAAAGACGTTAGATTTCTAAAGCTATCCAAAACTGTATTACATATATGTTAATTCTTTCACCAAATTCTGAATTCTCCTCTTTGAAAAACAAAATCTAAATAAAATTTTGTATTCAAACAAAATTTCTGAAATTATTTTCCATCTGTTATGGGATGAGAAAGCAAATTGTACTGAAGCCTATGAAGAAATCCGTAGCAGAAGGTCTTCACAGATCTCTGGGGCCCTTTAAATCCTGTGCAATGCTTTGCTTTCCCCTTGAACAATTCTCTCCCCAAAAGACTCCCTGGAAGGTGCCTTCTCTGTCAGATCCAGAAAGAACTCTGGCACCTGGGTTTGCAGTGTCCTTTTGAGGGGTGCTCTTGAGGTGGTCACAAGAGATCCAGAAAGGAAATCACTGATCTGCATCCTGAATTCTGGAGTCATGGATGTTTCAGAGAACATTTATAAAGGAAGGCGACTGCTTCCAGATAGTTAAATGTTAAGCCAAGCCAAAGTATTTTACAATTTTCCAAATCTACCTAGATTATAAAGGGGACAGTGTTCCCGTTGTACATCATAGATGGCTGCTCAAAAGTATTAACAGAATCCAATCTATCATGGGAAAGGGTTGGAAGCTGTGTCCCGGGAAACTGAGCCTGCTTTGGATGAGTCCAGAGTGGGTATAGGCAAGACTCCACCTGCCCCTGATATTAGCAACATTCTTACATGATTTTTTAAAAAAGTTCCTTAATGTGTACTTTGCCCACTTCCAAATGGGATTGGAAGTTCATAGATTCATTCACCAACAAACGTCAGCTGAGTCCAAGACATTGTTGGCTGGCCTTGTGCTAGGCACCAGGGATATAGAGATGATTCTTCACTAAAGAAGTTAGGATCTATCAGTAAGATAACCCAGGCATGAAAATAACATTGTACAAGATAGGAAGTAATAAAAGTCACAAAGAGAGATAAAATTCAAGGCTAGAGAAGTTTAGAAGAGAGAAAGGTCATACCCACCACATGATGTTTCATTCTATACGATATCATAACTAGTTATTACTGTTAGTTTCTCATCATGACAATCTTCACAAACTTTTCTAGATTTTAATTATGATTAAAAACAAAATCTGTCCATTATACACCCACTGGTGCTTGGACACAAGATGCATCTATTCAAATGTATAGCATCTATGTTTCAAAGCTCAATGTTAAGTACAATAAGTTGAAAGTTAATAATGATGTAACAGCTGATGAGGACACCTTAAGCTACTCCCCTGCCATCTGGCAATGGGTTGAAAGTACCTGTGAAATCTGGAGTGCTAATGAACCTAATCTTTGCTGGTGCAGTGGCTAACTTACCTCCTGGCACTTTTCTGCTTTCTTGAGAGTCTCTGTCCTGCTCACTCTGTTACCACTTCTCTTTCTCCTCCCTCCCTTCCCTCTTCTTTTACCTTCTTTCTTTCTTTTCCCACATCCTTCTTTTTTTTTTTTCTTTGCATTTTTAACTGAAGTATAATTCACAGATAATATGAACAATATGTGAAAGCCATCATTTTAAAGTACACAATTCAGTAGCTTTAATATATTTATAAAGATGTGAAACTATCAGCTCTAAATCCAGAACTATTTTTTTTACTGCATCCTCCTCAAAAAAATCGATCAATCAATCAATAAAAAACCAAAAAGCCTGGATCCTTCTGCCATCACTCTGCAGACTCCCTGTCTCTTCCCAGCCCTGCACAACCACACCTTTGTCTGTCTGGATTTGCCTATTCCAGATATTTGTATAAATGGTATCATGTAATATGTGGCCTTTTCTCTCTGGTTCTTTCACTTAGCATAATGTTTTCCAGGTTCATCCCTGATGTAGAAGCTATTAGTACTTGCTTCCTCGGTATGACTGAATAAAATGTACCACATTTTTGGTTATCTGTTCATTAGATCATGAATTCATCATGATGAACATTTGAGTTGTTTCCCCTTTTTGGTGATTGTGGACAATGAAGTTATAAACTTTTGTGTGTAAGATTTCGTGTGAACATACGCTTTCATTTCTCTTGGGTATAAACCGGGGTGTTCACTCTCTGGGTTGTATGGCAGCTCTGTGTTTAACTGCTGAGGAACTATTGGACTGCACCCGTCTTCATCCTCACCACCGCTTCTTCTCCTGTCTCACTTAAATTAAAGCCATCCTAGTGGCTGGGAAGTGGTATCTGCTCATGGTTTTGAATTGCACGTTCTTAATGGCTATCAATATATATTTATATATTTGCTTATTACCTATTTGCGTATTTTCATTGGAGAAATGTCTATGGAAATCCTTCATCGATTTTCATTTGGGTTATTTGTTTTTTACTATTGACGTCTAAGAAGTCTTTATATTTTCTGGACACAAATCCCTCATCAGATATATGATTTACAAATACTTTCTTCCATTCTGCTGCTTGTTTTTCTTCCTTACTGGATGGTGTTGTTTCCTGTGGTCCTCAACCCCTGAGCCAGACAGGTTCTGGTCTGAGGCCTGTCAGGAGCCCAGCCTCAGAGCTCCACCTCCCTCCTTCCCCCGTCTTCCCCTCTGTGGAAAATTGTCATCTATAAAATAGGTTCCTGGTGCCAAAATGGTTGGGGACTACTACTTTAAAGCACAAATATTTCATTTGAATTAAGTAACATATTTACTTATTTATTTAGTTTCTTGTGTTTTTGGTATCATACAGGGCTTTGCTCAACTCAAGGTCATGAAAATTTACTCATATCTTCTTCTAAAAGTTTTATAGTTTTAACTTTTACTTTTAGGTTTTTATCCATTTGGAGTTAATGTTTGAACTTTATCTGATTTTATGTAAGGGCCCAGCTTTATTTTACAACAGGTAGATTTCCAGTTGATCCAGAAACATCTCTTTAAAAAACTATTCTTTCCCTACTAACTGGTGTTGGTACTCTTGTCAAAAATTCACTTTCTATCTTAATCAACACAGGCTATATTTACATAAAGACTCGGGAGAAAACTACCATGCCATCCATGTGTGGGGATAAGAGGACTCTAGGTATCCAGTTAACCCTGGCAATTGCATATTGTTGTAAGATTAAAGAAAGAGTGACAAAGTCAGAAAGAAGAAACAAACAAAAAATATGGCAGTCCAGTGTAAGTGGGTACATGTTTTTGTTATTTTCCCACTTTTTCTGATACTGAAAGTACACTGCAGACTAAATGTTGGCATGCAGCAAAAATCTTAGTAAGATCTGAAGTAAAATACAGACCCAATGTTCCTGGTGATAAGGTGTGCTAAAAGGTTTGTGGGGTCATGTGAGCAATACTGATTTCAGAGACACTGCAGGAAGAGATGGTAAAGGATGAAAATACCACCTTCCTCAGCATCTGTGGTTGAACAAGACAGTCATTCACAGATTGACATGGTCTGTCATCTATATGTGGCATAAAGATTTAATGATATTTTGCATGTTTAAGATGGTGATGGTGACAATTTCTCCCTTTGCTATTTGTTAATTATCTCTCTATACTCTTGTATGAAGGTTAACTGGCAAGTGAGTATAGGCAAGACCCCACTTTTTCTACATGATGGGCATTCCCAGGAATGCTGGGAGGAAGACTTCTGGAAGCGGGGAGGATATATGTGTGGCTGACAAAGCTTTAGATGTGCATATGTGTGTCGCTGGACTTTGACAAGGCTGATTTCACGAATTTCAGAGAATAACTAATCATGACTACATAAGATATGACTCAGAGCAGGGAAAGAGGCAAGAGAAGGTGAAATGACTATCAAATAGGCAGTTCTGACTGTACACCTACAGAGGAGGTCCGAGTGGGAAGGAGTCTAGGAGTAAAGGTGCTATTACAAGGGTAGAATCGAGGATGACATAGAAAAGCATTGTTGAGAAAACTCAGGATGTGCTGAAGCTGTTGGAAAATCTGAAGTAGAGTAAAAGAGGAACAAACATGGGGGAAGGGAATCAAAGCCTAGCCACGGTTTCCATCCTGTTCCACCTCAGGTATCTCTCTGACCTTCTCACCTCCCATTCCTGCTTCATCCACCCACCATGTGCTCCGACCCTGCTACCTTCTCAAAAACTACTCTGTCCAAGATCACCAGGAACTGATCAGATTCCAGGTCTTGTGTGCTTCCTTCAGTGTGAAGATTGCTTGTCTTTCTTCCCTGTAATACGGAAGAGATCAGCCACCTCTTCCTTCTTGATCCTCTCCTCTTTTGGCCCTTCCCTCTCCCCTCCTACCCTGATTGATCCTATTTTCCACCTATTGGTCATTGGACATCAGGATTTTAGCACGTCCTACAATTCATTTACACTCTGCTTGATGTGGGATCATTTGTGCAATAACAAACTCATGTTTTCTCAAAAATCCTCCTCCTCCTTCATCATAGATTGTTGCTATCAATGCAGAGCTAGTCTCACAGACTCAGTTTCTCCCTTCCCTTTCCCTCCAGGAACATGCTCACTGGGATCTTTCCATTATGGATATGACCATCACTCTCTAATAACTTCAGTGATTCCTCATCATTCATAGCTGGATCATAAGGCTCCATTTCTGGTTCTAGGTCTTTACAACAAGTAAAGGCCTTTACAACAACTCACTATGGATTGTGGCTTTAGGACTTTTCTCATAATCTGCCTACTCTGGTCCTGGCTACCTACTCATGATCTCACTTCTTGGACCTTCGCTCCATCATTGCATATGAAATATAAGCCGATGCCTCACACTGCTAACCAAGCATTCTGTGATTTGACTCAGGCGACTTTGTCAAGATCATGTTTACTCTCATGCACACACACGATATCCCTTTCAATTGACCTGAAATCCCCTTATTTACCCAGATTATGTACCTTGATTGTGTTAAACATGCATACATGTGCACATATACATATATAGCTACATATACCATAACAACTTAGGTTCAGTAGGGTGAAAAGCCTTAAAAATTATGGTGAATAAGACTATAAATGTCAATCAACAATGAGATGAGTTTGCGAAAAAAAAGTGAGTATAATCTTGGTTTGAATGGAGGAAGGTAAGCCATGCATCCAACCAACAGTGTTATTGATCTGTCCACTCTCCGTTGGATGATATGATACAACACTTTTGTTTTTGAAGTTTAATATTTTTTGGAAAAATAGACATTAAATGATTAGAAATAAAAATAAAATGACAACGTGAAATAGATTTTGTAAAGGCAAACACTGGTGTGCAGAGAAAGAGTGTAATGGAGATAATTTAGATTAGGAGGTGAGGGTAGAGCTCTCTGGGGGAAGTGATTGAAGACCAAAGGTCAGAGCAGGAAAGATGAAGAAAAGAAATCCAGATAAAAGAAACTCCCGGGCAAATGGCACGTTTCTGCTTTACCGAAAGCTCTTGAAGGTGATTATACAGATTGGAACATTATTGGGAGAGTAAAAGGAGAGAGCACCTCGACATCAGGAGGAAAATGGAGGTGATTAACTCGGGATAAAATGCCAGAAATAAAGAAGGAAAGAAAAACAACATTTATTGAGCATTTGCTAGGTGCTAGTGACTGATTCATTATCTCATTCAGGCCTAACCACGACTCTGAAAGGGAGACATTAGTTCCACTCTATACACGGAGAAATTGAAGCTGAGTGAGGTTTAGTAACTTGCACAATTAATAAATGGTGGAACAAACTTTCAAACCTCATTCTGTCTATTTAATGCCAGTGCTTTTCTACTGCATCACTGTCACAAGGCTCCACTGCTCCTAACAAGAGGACTCCAGGGAGTGAATGCACTTGAGGGTAGAGAGGTTTATTTTGAATCAGTGTCCATGGAGACAGTGTGGAGACCCATCCAGGAGGAGGTCAGATCAGGCAAAGAGACAAGGAGGTCCAGGGATCAGGAGAGAGTCTGATTCAACTGAAAGTCTGGAAGCTGCAAAAGAGGGCCGGCAGTCTAGGAGAACCCAACAAAGAGCAAGAAGCTACAACAGCCATATGATACTCCTTGGGCTCTGCCCTAGTCTGTCTGAGCATCTATAAAAAAGTACCGCAGACTGGATACCTTATAAACAGTAGAAATGTATTTCTCACAGTTCTAGAGACTGGAAAGTCTATAACCAAGATGCAGGCCAGATTTGGTGGCTGGTGAGGGACCATTTCCTAATTCATAGATGGCACCTTCTCACTGTGTCTTCATAGAGAAGGGGCTCCCTTGGGGCTCAAGTCCAAGGACACTGATCCCATTCCTAATCATACCCCTAAAGGCCTCATGTCCTAATACCATGACCTTGGGGATTAGAGTCAACATGTGAATTTGGGGGATATACAAGCATTCAGACCATAACAGACTCCCTTCAGAAAAGAACATGCCAGTCAGCTGTAAGGGGTACTGTGTTAGAGCTGGTGCTGTTCTCCCAGGTAGCCACTGGTCAATGACTGAGTGTGGCAGCATTACTGGGGCAGGACAACTTCTGCTCAGACAACCTATTCTGGAGGTTCCAATGGGTTCTCTAAGCCTTTGCCATATGGGAATTACAGTGGGAGGCTCTCTCTTCCCAATCTGTGTACCTCACACAGGACCTGAATGAATGCAGACCCAAGAGTTAAAGGAAAACTGGAGGTCGGGATGTGGGCATGACCCATTATAATAATAACTAGGTCTTATGTTGCCTTATTATACGTCAGACAGTGTTCTAGAAGCTTTTGTGTATATGGTTTCATTTAATTATGAAAATACTGGGAATGAATGCTACTATTAACATCAGTTATAGAGGAGGATTCACAGAGAAATATGGACCTACTGTAAGGTCTCAGAGCTAGTGATTTGTAGGGTCAGAATCTGTGCTCACATAGCCGATGTAGAGCTGAAGTTCATAACCCTCATGATCTTTTTAGGCAACCCTCTTCAAAGCAGTTAGAGACAAACTTGAAAGACAAAGGAACAAGGCCTAGGAAAATATTTGCTTCATATTTCTGTTCTGTCTCTCTCTGCTAACCCTCTCCTGCTCTCTGCTTCCTCTATACTGGCCTTCCTTCCTTGCCCAGGCCTTTCTGGGCCCTTTTTCTTCCCTTCCGGGCCTTCATAGCAGCCCTTTCCTCAGCCCAGGACCCTCCTCTTCACACTCACCTGACTTCACTGAACCAGCGTCTACTCAACCTCTAGCTCTCGGTCACTTGCCGCATCTTCGGGGAAATCCATCCTGACCTCCAGCCTGTGTTTCATCTCCTTGTTACATTAACATCTGGCATCTGGTGATTCTCTTTTAGAATGCTTATTACAACTTCAATCCCCTGACTGATTCTGCAGCGATTTGGTTGTTTTTCTCTTTCCTTGGACTTTACATGTATTGATCCTTCAGGGTGTCCTCAGGTCCAGCCCCAGGCTGGCATGTCATGGTGGCTATCTAGTAAATATACCTGCTGCATCACCTTGCACTAGGTCTAAGCCACATATGAGAGAGGGTAGACAGAGGAGAACAGCAAAGACACATCTGTACTGAGAAAAAGTGTATGCGTTTGAAAATTAGGTTAGGATGGTTCACCTGGGCACAGGGTGCACTGTTGCCAGAGTATGAAGAAGATAGTGGACACTTGGTTGGGACTTTGTTGAGGAGCCAGCATGGCAGGTGTGATTCCAGAGCCAGGTGAACCCCTTCTGTCTCTGAGAGTCCATCAGCATCCTGTCTGGAGCAGCAGCACCCGTGGGTGCCCTGCCATTGCCTAGAGAATGTGATGTCAGATCCTCAGATATGAGGCAGAGCCGTGCAGAAAAGCAGCTCACAGCAGGAAATGGAACATTTTCTCTAGTTTTGGTTTGGTCTTTACTCTTGTAGTGCTGAAAATAAGGCCTTCCTTTTCCATACCACCTGTGCTAAAACAGAAGCTTAACTGAGAAGTGAGTCTCAGTGAGAACTAAGGTCTTAATTATCAGAAGTACATGCAATGTTTCTGTCTAGGACTTTTCCACCCTTTCACATTCCCACCCTCTTTAACATCATCGGCTTTTATCCTGTCTTACCAGGGATCAACACAAGGGAAAGATGACCCTTGGGGAGGAGCAGAACACAGATGAAACGTTCTTGCCTCATGTTGCTATAGTTTGAATGAATCATAGTAAGAAAAAATAAATTTCTATACAACTTTGAATTCCATAAAAAGAGTTTCTTTTATTTCTCCCAAGAAGTGCATGATATAGATGATGTTATTTCCACTCTACTGCTGATGACACTGAAGTTCAAGGGGAAATGTGATACACTCAAGGTCTCATAGCCGAAAGCATTTCTGGGTCTTGAATCAGCTCTGGAGGAGCTTGGCAACGTTGTCAGTACTGCGTGCCATCAGTGGGGTCAGGTGCAAGAAGCATGTATTTAAGCAGTCTTAGCTGCTTTTATACACACTGAATACGGATATAAACTTGGCCATTGGCTTTGTATGTGTAAGATTTAACTGAGAAATGAACATGAATTATTTCTGAAGACTAATTTATTAAAGAACCATTTACTCGTGGGACTATTTAGCAAGTGAAAAAATCCATATATTCTTGGTATGAGTATACTTAATAAAGGAAAAAAAAAACCCTGAGGGCACGTTTCAATCATTGTTAGGCTAAAATTCCAAATATCTCAGTTGTTAGAAGTAGTAATAAAGTAAAAATGTATAAATGATGGAGAAGATAAAGCCATTTGGGGAAGAAAATAATTTCAACACCATTTTTTTTCAGAGAGTTATTAGGTAAAGATAGTGTGGGTTATTTATTTATTTTTGCAGTTGGCCAGGGCGAGGTTTGAACCTGCCACCTCTGGCATATGGGGCCAGCACTCTACTCTTTTGGGCCACAGGCGCTGCCCAGATTTTTATTTTTAATTCTGAAAAATACCTTTGTTCTTTATCCTTGTGGGGGCTGAGCAGTTGTTATGTTAGGATAGAGTTCGGGTGAAGAATGTTTTGTCCAGAAAAGCAACATGGTTGGAGATCACAGACAGGACTCAGTTTTCGGGTCGTATCATCGGTCTCTGGGAGATACTGTAGTGCGAGCTGGTGTTACATGTCTGAACCTCACTTTCTCTATCTGTGAACTGGGAGCCACTTGATAAATGTTTAGTTGTAATAGCTAACATAGATCTAATTATATTAGCCCTTTTGGGTGAGACTTAAGAAATCTGAAGTACCTCTCTCTGCATATTATCATATTAGTTTTCTCCCATATCTTTGTAAGACAGGTAAAGAAGAGATGTATGTGTCCCTGTGGGTGGATGAGGAAACTGTGGCTAGGCGAGGCAAATGGCTGGGCCCAAAGCTGCAAGGCTGGCCCAGGGCAGAGCCTGGACTTGCCCTCTGATCTGGCATGTGTCCGCCCCGCCCCAAGGCTCTGACTTGCACAGATAGGCCAACTGTACAACCCCCCCATGTTTCCTTTTTAATATACAACTTTGGGGAAGGATGCGAGGTAACTAAGCCCAGGGAGAGAGGCATTTATGTGTAAGAGGCCTCTGTGCATTAATGCTGTGAGCGAGAAGTTGAGCTAACATCTAATTTTAGTATGCAGCTAGCGCCCTGTGCCTGTTAATCGTATTCAGTCAGGCTGACTGAAGAGGAGAAAGGAATAAAATAAACATTTCACTTAACCTTTACAATTCGTATATTTTGATTGCTCCATACCATTCTCCCGGTACTCGCAGCCGTTCTCGGTGCTCTCCACACCTCGCCGTGCTCCTGGATGTCTGCTCTTTCTCTTCTTACCCCTACCGCGTCTCCTCCTGCTTCCTACCTCCTGTCACTTCTGGTGTCAACTGCTCTCCATCCTGAGACCCTCTCTATCCTTTCTTCTCCCACTACAGGTGTGGGCCTGCTGCAGGCTCCAGAGGGGCTGAGATGAACCTCGGAGACAATCTATTAGGCATCCTGCAAGGGGAGGCTTCCGGGAAGAGGAGAAGGCATGAAACTCCACGAACCACAAGAGACAGAATTTGATAGCGTCTTGGACACGTAGGAAACAAAGGCAGAGGAAAAGACAATCAGCCCGCGAAACAGTAAAGTAATAGAATCTTGTTATTCTGTCATTCTCATCCTACCTGGGTAAAAACAAACAATAGCAACAACAAAGCATTGTGCGGTAAAAGCTGCGCGCTGCAGAGACTTTCTGGGTTATTGTGTTCAGTACGGTGAAGGCCGTGATGAAACAACAGTCATGCAAAGAGGGTGGCCACAGCCGTGGAGCTGAATACACAGGAACTGTCATGGTGCGCCTCCTTGGTGGGGAAGCAGAGAGTTATTTTTAGGCTGATCTGAATCAGGAAGTTACATATCCCACCAAAGTGTAAGTGAGATAAAAATCTCTCCCTTACCAGAAACAGTTGGTTAGAACACAAAGCTTCTGGAATGGATTTGTGCTGTGGTGTTCAATTTGGTAGCCACTAGCAACATGTGGCTTTTGAACACATGCCATGTGACTAGTCCAGATTCAGATTTTTCTGTAAGTATGAAACATACAACAGATTTGGGAAACTTAATACAACAACAACAAAAAAACCTGTTAAAGATCCCATTGATGATTTTTGTATATTGGCTATATGTTGATATAATAATATGCTTGATGTTATACAGTCAAATAAAATATCAAATTAATTTTTCCTCTTTTCTTACTCTTTTTTTTTTTTTTTTTTGAGACAGAGCCTCAAGCTGTCCCCCTGGGTAGAGTGCTGTGGTATCACAGTTCACAGCAACCTCCAACTCCTGGGCTCAAGCGAGTCTCCTGCCTCTGCCTCCCAAGTAGCTGGGACCCGCCACAACGCCCAGCTATTTTTTTTTGGTTGCGGCCATCATTGTTGTTTGGTGAGCCGGGCTGGATTCGAACCCACCAGCTCAGGTGTATGTGGCTGGAGCCTTAGCCACTTGAGCCATAGGTGCTGAGCCAAAATTTAGATACTCTGAGCCATGGTAGTTAGAACCAAAGAAAGGAAGCCATGGAGTAGCCCATGGTAACAGAGGCAACCACTTGGTAAAGAAGTGATGCATGGAGAATACAGAGTGGCTAGAGAGTTTTCTTTTCTTGCCATATTTGCTGAAGGTTGTTTTTGGTTTTAAGGAGGAATTGGAAGTTCCTAGAAAAAAAATCTATTGTTATTATATAGGGCATGATGTACATAGCATACATACAACCGGTTAGCTTGATAATAAACTATAGTCAGTTCTGCACAGAATGAATATTCTCTAATACTCAGTGAATCCTTTTGTGGACTTCATTATGCTCCATTTTAATTCACCCCTTCAGGTATTCTTGGGGCTCTCCACCTCAACTTGAAACTACTTCATATAAAATTCTGGAGACCAGAATA
>NW_003852409.1:10480372-10482822 GCF_000181295.1 Otolemur garnettii | reverse complement strand
TAAGTGTGGGTTACTCCCATTTGGGGGATTTAATGAACATTTCAGCCATTCCTTCTGTGTCTCCTAGAGCTACTATCCACAGTGATTGTGGCCATGGACCAAGCTGAGTCCCCTTGGATTTGCTGTTAAAAATATAATGATATTTGTTTTAAACCGATGGAGAAATCTGATATCAGAAACTGTTTTCTTCTTTGTCTTTAGTCTTCCTAGTTCCAAATTGCAATATAAGAATAGGAGATGAGGCTATTTTTAAACCTAGGAGAGAATAGATGACTGCGAGTCTTTTCTGTGTCTAACATAAACACAAACTAAAAGGAAGCGATTACAGAACGAAACCCCAAAGCCAGCTTTTGTTCTCAATTGTGGATTGCAACAGAAGACACTAAATTGTTTTGGATTCTCTTTAGAGGCATCCCAACCTAAATGTCTTCCTTTTCCTCTAGGTTTATCAGGAGGAATATTCAAGGTAGAAGCTGGTGCCCATTTTCAGATGCCGCCTGCTTGGGCTTTATGAATAGCACCCTGTTCAGCATTGATCTTTGATGATGTCTATAACTTACTGTCCGTCTTTTATTCTGTTTCTCCAGGGTACAGACACCAGTACATGGTTTCCTAATTATGCTCATCAACATAGGTTACTGAGATTGACAAACTTCCCATTTGGTAGTTTTTCACAGAATAATATCATGTTCTGACCCCAGCATTTGAGTTTCTACTTGTATTAAAGGCAGTCAAGATTCTTATCTGTTCCTTAAAAGCTTTCAGATCTTGGGCAGGTGATATAGTTATTCTGAGACTTGGTTTTACTCACCTGTAAAGTGGGGATAATGATGTTGTACTCACATGGAGATCGGATGAGACAAAGTCTGGGTACTCACAAGTGGGGCAATTTTCCCATTTTCTGTAACTGCCAGCATATGGTAAGGATGCTGCTTCTTTAAACTTGATTCTTAAAGGTTATTTTAAAGACAGATACAAGCAAGTTCAGTGTTCTTCCACAGCGATGGGGATGCTATTGTGAAGTGGCCGTTCATACCAACAGGAACTTTGAGCAGGGGGAATAAATCTGGGGAGGGCCTTGGCCGATCCTTCAGAGTCAGCAAGCCAAGGAATTATAATTAAAATGTTTCTTGTTCTCAGCAGGTGCTGTCTTATCCCAGAGTCTCATTTCACAGGATGTGGGCTGTAGTTGTGACTGCGGTTAAACACAAACCATGTTATCCTGTCTTGGTGTTGCTCAATTCATTCATTGCACATTCATCAATAACATTATGGGGTGACAGGCAACGTTCTAGTAACTGGGAATACAGGTGAGAACAAGGCAGGTGGTGCCCTTGCCCTCAGAGAGTATTCACTCTGGAAGAAGCTGAGAGCAGAAATAATCACCAAAAAACGAAGTCACAGACAAGACGTGTGATAAGAACAACATAGACAAAGCATAAAACCTCATAACAACCCCCACCCAATCCAGCAAGGCCGGGAGAGGGGGTTACCTGGGGATAAGACTTGAGTGGCTGCCCAGAGGGGAGGCTGGGCTTTTTAGCTCCACCATCCTGCTTGAGGGATCATGCAGGGGCCAAGGATAAGAAAGAAATAAGTCTTCCATTTCCCCATTGTAAAACTGGAACTATTCCTCCCAGTTAGGGTCAGAAGGATTCAGCAAGCCAGTAGAAGAAAGGCACTTAGAATGGTGCCTTACAGTCAAGATTCATTAAAACCACATGGTAGCTCCTGTCAAAAAGTTCATAGAAAACAAATGACTACAAAAATTGGGGCAATAAAAATACTAGGAAAAGGTGCTAGAAGCTTCCGGGAGAGAAAATGACCAACACTCTTTAGCAAAATGAGAAAAGGGCTCTAGGTGGGCTTTGAACCCAGGATAGGAGAGTGCTGTGGGGCCAAGGCACCAGAAGGGATAGGGAGCAGCAAGTTTCCCACAGGACAGAGTGTAGCTCCTGGCCAGCCGTGGGCTGTAATTGCTCCTCCTGGCTGGGATATGAGTGCCCTGGAGGAGGGAGAGGGAGGTGAGCCGGCTAAGCGCAGAGAATAATCCTTCTTTCTATGGTTGTCAGGCTCTCTGGGAGGTGATGGGGGAAAAAGAGAGCCAGAGAAAACCTCGAAAGCCCAGGCCCAGACGCGGTGGGCCATTTGGACCTCTATCATCTGAGAGGTGAAACCCCAATCGTGTGCCAAATTGCCTCTTCAGACTCCAGCCTCTCCCCACTGTGGACTGTTTGCCTGTCTGGAATGAGATAATTTGTCAGACACCAGCTGCTGATCATTCTGTCCTCATGGGCACATTTATTATTATGTTACTGTGCTCATGAAGAATCTTTACCATCACCGGAGTGAAAATGATTAAAATGTGGGGTTTGGGTGGTGATGGTGGTGGTGGTTGTTGCTGTTTTGCAGAAATTCTCAAGCCTTCCCTCTGCCAGAGACAGCATCCT
>NW_003852409.1:10414915-10480026 GCF_000181295.1 Otolemur garnettii | reverse complement strand
CACTGTGACTGAAGGCTCGCATTGTGCACTCACATAAAGGGAGAGCTAACCAGAAAACAGCAGCTGATGATCTGAAGCTAGGCTGTGCTATTGTCCGGCACACAAATGTTCTACAAGGACCCAGACCACCATGCAGTTCTCTATGCACAGACTATGGAGGCTGGGGGAGGGTGCATGGAGGGGGAGCTTTTTTTTTTCCTCCTTTTTCTTTCTTCCCTTCCTGAAACCCTTTCCTTCCAATCCCCCTACAGTCGCTCACATTCAACTGCTAGCAATTATTCCCATTGACCCTCGTTGCTCTCCAAATGGGCTGTGGGTCTCTGAAGGTTTTCCCTTTGTACCTGACAATCCCCTGTTACAGGCAGGCTCCACGGTGGAGGTGAGGTCTCTCAGCTCCCTGGGGATGAAGACTGGGAATGGAGTGGTTGTGATTTATTTTCCATAGAGCAAAGTCAAAGCAAGGCAAGTGTGTGCTGGGAGGCAGACAGGAGCGTCCTCCAGCCTCATCAAGGGCTGCTTCTCTATTGTCCTTGGGGAGGCTCAGGGCGAATGCTGGCATTGTTGGAGGGGGAAGGGAGAAGAAGCAGAGAGATGAAAAAAAGGAGGCAGGCAAGGGAGATGGGAATGTGAGATCTTCTCTCCATTTCAGCTCAGTTATTTTTTAGGCTTTCTCCTACAACCTTTAACAACCTTTAGTGGGCAAATTTCCATTTCCCTACAAACTGTGAAGTGCTTGCAGGAAAACAATTGTCTTACCCTCCTTCTTTTTTCTCCATTGCCCCCAGGCTTATTTTTGCCCCAAGTCTGTTCTCAGTAAATGTCCACTCTATAAAATTAACTCCGTGCCCCTTAGTTGACAGAATCTGTGTTCTCCTTGTCATTCACAGAGGACCTCCTCCCTCAGCAGCCTTTCTCGACAAACTAATGTAAGTGACCTCTGCTCTGGAAACTCTATCACTTCATTTTGTTGATTTTTATTCTTTGGCTATGTCTGTAGACATTTACTAAGCAATTATTTATTGGCCAGTGGGCAAAAAATAGTTCATCTAAGACAATGAAATCACAGCTTTTTGTCCTTTTAAGTGGCCCGATGACACTTTCATAAAAGTCCACTTAGGGCAGACCCAACTGTATTCCAAAAGTAAATCTTATTACTTTTGTTATTTGGATCAGAAATCCTACTACCTAATGGCTGGACGCAGGACCATTGGGCATCAAGCCTTTAGTGCTGTCCTTAGGGTTAAAGGTTATGTCCTGTTTTATGTTTGCCATAGCCCTTTGTATTGGAGATAATTCTGATCATATATATATATATGGATCATATATATATACACACACATCTATACTCACCATATATATTATATATATAATTCTGATCATGAAATATTTATGTTTTGGTCTCTTTTCTCTGCCAGACTTTAAGTTCTATATACTAACAGCAACAAACACAACCACTATCACCAGTATTTATGGATATTTAGTGTGAGTCAGGTACTATTTTAAAAGTTTTATATGTATTATCTTACTCCACTTTTCGTTTTGTGAAGGTATTCCCAGTGTCAAGAAGAGTAGCTGTCACTACTTGGACTATAAAAAAAAAATACTTGTTGAGCCAATAGAAAGAAGTGAATGTGCTAAAGCCTTCTGAGATTGCAATGAATGAATCCAAGCAGAATCCTAGTAAGATGTTTGAGAAAGCAGCCAAGGCCAAGGGCTACCCTAGCACATTCTTGAAGATATGGGTGAGCATTGCTCTGTGCAAGAAGTTGCAAAGATCCTGGATTTTTCAGAATATATTCTTGATTAAAATGTATCAGAGGCTGGGCACCTGTGGCTTGGCTTGGAGCCTGCCAAACAACAGTGTCAACTACAACCTAAAAATAACTGGGCATTGTGGTGGACGCCTATAGTCCCAGCTGCTTGGGAAGCTGAGGCAAGAGAATCACTTAAGCCCAAGAGTTTGAGGTTGTTGTGTGACTGTGATGCCATGGCACTCTATTGAGGGTGACATAGTGGGACTCTATCTCAAAAAATAAATAAATAAAATAAATAAATAAATAAAATGCATCAGGGAGTTAGCTGTATTGAAAGAATTCTGTTGTAGTTTCTTTTGTTAAGCAAAGAATTATTTTGTAATGCAAATAAATCACCCTCCCTTCTCCAACATAGTAATCACCGGCAAGAACATCACAAATTAGCATTCGCTTTCCTATATGTATAGCCATATGCGTACAGAAGATTTTTTTGTCACTGGAGAACTTGATGTATTGAATACCTACACAGTTGATAGATGCTTCAATTCTGTGAGGAAAATACAGTATTCCCATTTAACAGATAAGGAAACTGAGGTTTCTGGAGATGTTATAATTTAGCCAATGGAAAAAAAAATCTCTTTATTCACTCAACATTTGAAGAATCCTCTAAGCATGCTGTCATTTTGAATTATCACCTGGGATGATGGGAATTTAGAATTAGTCTGACTAATAGGGTTATTCCTCAATCACAGATTGCATGGATTCATTAATTTATTTACAAAAATTTTTTTGAAGACCTTTTATGTGTCAGGGACTGCTCTGGGAACAGGGAGGAGTAGCAGAAAACAAAAGAGAAACTGCTTTCAAAGATTTTTCTATAACTGCACCGTCCAAAAATTGCACTAGCCATGCATGACTCTGTGAACTTAAATTAAGACATTTTTTAAAAACTAAAAATTCAGCTCATCAGTTTTACTGGTTAATCTCAAGTACTCAAATAATAGAGCATCAAGGACTTCAGCCACCGCATGCATCTGTCCAGTGGCCCCTGGAAGACACAGATGTGGAATGCCACCAGGACGGTGAAAAGTCCCACTGGTGCAGCTCTAGCTGGGCGATGAGCACGTACTAACGTGCTGCCTGGGGGTGGTCAGGGCTGTGAAGACATCTAAGGCAGAGGAGGAGCAGGGATGGACGGTCACAACAGGTGTTGCGATAAGGTTCTCTGAACCAGGGCCTGAAGGAGAAGAGGGGGCAGGTCCCATTGTTACAGGCGTGGGGAGGGGAAGAATATTCTACATGAAGAGGACTTAGCAGAAGGGCCAAAAGGCAGCCTGCTTACATGATGGCGGAGTGACAGGGAGGCCTCTCTGGCTGGAGAGGGGAATCAACGAGGGAGGAGGGGCAGTGACTAGAGATAAGATCAGAAGGAGACACTGGATGGGTCCAAACAGATTTTGCAGGCTGCGTGAAACTTTGTATTCCCCAGAGAGCTGAGCAGCAGCGATTTGGAGTTTTTTTTTTGTCTTTCTCTCCTTTCTCCTCTTCCTTCCTCAAACATTTCTCCTCTCTCTCCTCTATCTCCATCCTTCTCTTTCCCTCTTCTCTCTTCATTTGTTTATGACTCATCCTTTTGTGACCAGAGAACTCCTTTTGTTTATAATACTCCTGAGGAAATCAGAGCCCAGTACAGCACTGTCTGCGTCAGGCAGCATCACAGTCTCGTCTTAGCCCAGGGCTCTGAGTCTGTGACTGCAGGACTGGCAGGTTTGTTGCCTGGTAGGTGCGTGTGACGACTGGGACACTGGGCTTTGTTGAGGTTTTCACCTTCTGGCTGGAGAAGTAACATGGGTGGTGAAAGTTCCTCAAAACTGATTCTAGGGCTTCCTCTTCACGGGATAAAGATGATGTAATAATTTTCTTGTTAATTCATTCGACACATTATTGAACACTTACTGACTGTGTACCCAGCACTTTGTGCAGGAATGAGGGTGTTTCCAGCATGGTGGAGTTTCTGCACTAAAACCAGGAAAGTCCTAGGCCAATGGGGATGAGATGGTCAGCCTACTAGTGGTGGATGTTATAACTACAAAGACAAGAAATGGTGCCTGCCTTCAAGATGTCACAGCCTGGTGGAGAAGACAGACAATATGATATTGTAGGACTGAAGGCAACACAGTTGCTCTGGCACGTTGTGTATCTGCAAGGACCCACCTCAGTGAGGGTAATGAGAGAGGACTTCCTGGAGGAGGGGAGCATCTTCTTTGATTCTTAAAGATGACTAAAGATGCCTACCTGGTTATCCCAACTCTGACCCTCTCCCTGGGTTCTCTGTGGAGTTTCATACCAGACAGGACAATGGGCACACCCATATTTCCTTCTTATCAGAGAACCAGATGATTGCTGACCTCAGAGATTCTCCTGGTCCCCAGATGCTTCATGTCTGATTGCTCTGTTTGATTAGGAAGCACCAGAAAGGAAGGGAGTGACTACGTATTTGTGCATGGGGCATAAATATTTTGGCAAAAGGCGGCTGTCGATCCCATCTGTAATTCTTTCCTGGCATAAAGAGAACTCGAGGGCATCTACAAGAATGTATGTTCATCTAAATTCGTGGGACAGAGGAGTCAGGCAGAAAGGCTTTTCAAAGGCGTGCTGCATCTTGCTCAGTGAGTATGCATTTCTCAATTCATTCTCAGGAGCAGACATTAAAACCTGCAGCACAGTCATTTAGAATTTCAAAGGTTTCTTCTTCAGGGGGTGGGACACAAAAGACACCACCGTTATTCACATAATGCTGGGATGGTGGGGAACAGCAGCACACCATTAACGGAGACGGTGCCACAAACCTTTATGGGGAAAGGAAAGAGCTATTCTGCCAGGATAAAGAAGATGCCTCATTACAGTTGCTTTAAAACAGATTATTATCATTATTGCTTTTTAAAATTCGCTCCTGCATTCCACCCAGGTTGGGAGAGCTTACGAAGGGAAAGAATTTTTAAAAGTAGTTCATAGATCACTAAAGGATCACAAACACTCAACATTCAGTACACATCTCCCTCTCTCTTTCTCTCTCTCTCTCTCTGAGCTAAGGGTGTCAATCAGAATTTAGAATAAATGTGACTTCCAAATCAAGAGATTTTTTTTTTTCCTTTCTTAAGGCAGACCTCATTCAATATTGTGTGGTTTTAAATGGTGCCCAAATCCTAGCTAATGATTTCAAGGACCAAAAAAAAAAAAAAAAAAAGATGGAGCTTCTCACACTTAATGCTGCTGGTCCTCCAATATTATCTTGCATAGCTTCACCCTTCTCCCTCTCCTTTGTTTTGGAATTACATGAGGTGAATGCCACAGATCTAAGTTGGAAAACCAGGAGCCCAAGCTGCAGGAACAGCCAGCAGACAACATTGTCTCAGAACTGCTATTGTTTCTATTTTAGGAGCACATTGAGTGATTAGCTTGGGTAACAGTAACAACGCGTTACCTTGCACAGGCTGGAAATGTCTTTCAATAAGGAGGCAACACCGAGTCCATGTGGTACAATCCCGTAGACAGAGCCAAGTGGAATACATCAAAGAGAGCCTTGATGCAGATGTTTCATGCAGAAGAAAATTAGGTCAGAGACCACTTCAATTTCAGCTTCTGCCAGCCTCGTTTGAGAGCTTCCAGTGAATTCGTAATGAATAGCTTCTAGGGCACTTTTCTCTCATTCAGTCACAGGCTGCCACAGCCAGATGAGCGTTCCATGTGGAATCTTCTCTCATTATTTAAAACTGTTACTTTGTGTTCTGAAATTCCAGAACCCTTCCAATGCACCACCACTATGGGCCTGAAACAAAAAGATGCCAGAATACACAGAGAGCCATTAATTCGTATCGTATTCTAGCATACTCTCTCTCCCCCTCTATCATATACATACATGTTTTTTAACGCCTCCGCCGCCCAAGTCCCTTTTTCATCTGTCTATGCAGGTACGTAAACCGTTGCTGAGGAATATTGGAGGTGTCGGGCTTTTTTAATCTTACTCAACTCTGAAGAAGCCCAGTGGCCTGCAGATGACCAAAATGCTTTGTTGGCTTCTTGCGGGGAGTGTGCATACGTGAGTGAGTGTGGTGTGCATGTATAAAAAAAAAGCTTTTCTCTGAAAAGAGCAGAGAAGGGCAGTGTGACCTCAATGAAAGTGAATGATGCTTCTTTTCTCTGCCCACCCCCAGCCCTATCTCAAATGTTATTTATTACATTGGGGGGTTGGAATCGGGGGTGCCCGAGTATCTTCCTTTGTCATATGCTCTGACTGCCTAACCTTTTGAGGGGACAAATGCTTGCTGACTGGGGTAGGGTGTGAGAGGTGGATGCCTTAAATTCATTCCAAGAGAAGAATCATTAGATTCTAAATGCATTCGTGAGAGGGGGGGCAGAGAGACAGACTCGGAGGATCACAGAGGCCCCTCAAAGCTGGTGATGCTCCGATTTCCCATGGGAAAGGAAATGAAGTGGCAGCCTCAGCTCCAGCTCCCTGTGACACAATTGCTTTGTTTTTGCCACCTCCAAAGCATCAGGGCTTTCATTAATTGGTATCCTCAATTCTAGGGTTTGCAAAGCAGTGGCAGAAAGCCTCAGAAAAACACCAGAAGGCTGTTTCCACTTCTCTCCACCATGGGACGCCATCACAGAAGATGTAGCTTTCTTGCCCTGCCATTAGGTGTGCTATATCTGGCTTTAAACAATACCAGGCTTTCTGCTTTTCTTCCCCAATTTGGTTGCCTCCCTGTCAACACTCTCTCATGATCTTTTTCTTTCTTTGTCATAAACACACACACACACACACACACACACACACTCGCACTCACATTCATGTACTCAACTAAAATTTCTGGAGAAGGCAGATGTGCAGGGCAGCCAGGGGCAGCAGATAGAAAGATGAGCTGATAGAAAGCCTTGGATTTAAGCTCCACCACGGGGTGAACTTGGATAAGCAGCTCTCTTCTCCAGGTCCAGTATTCTCACCTGGAAAACCCCAGGTGCTGCGCTTTGAGTCTCTTGCAGCTTTGACATTGACTCAGTAAATAATCTTTCTCTGTGTTAGAGGCAATTAATGCCAGTCCGGAAATGTCTAGCTATAGGTTGTAGCCACAAATGTAAGATCCTAACATACACCTTGCTCTTAGGCTTAGCATCGGCAGGAGCGTGGTCATGTATCAGTGGGATAATCTGATTCTTTCTAAACACACGGCAATGAAGGGCAGTTCAACACAGGAGAAATCACATTGACTTCAGAGTCAGACAAATGTGAATTTGGATTTAGGTTGTCACTCCCTGGCTGTGTGACTTTAGGCAAATCACTTGGCCTCTCTGATGCTCTGTTTCTTCCACTGTATCATAAGGCTAATACCCATTGTGGGAGGTTGCTAGAAGATTAAAGGAAATCATATGAAGGTAGAGAGCTTAGTACAGTGCCTGGTATGTAGCAGGTACTCAATAAATATTAGTAAGATTCTTATTGTTATTAAAATTAATAATAAAGATATGTGTGCATATAGGAAGAAAAGGTATGTATGACTTAGGGCAGTGAAGAAAAACAGCACACTATTTGAATTGCCTTTTCCTACACCATACGGAGAATCTTCCAGGAAACATAAACACACACACACAAATTGAGTTTCCAAAGGCAGTAGAAACCGTCTACTAATTTTGTTAAGAAAACATACTCAAAATGCTTAGTGAAGATTTTGGTACACAAGTGCTCAATAAATGCAAGTTGGATCCATTTTTACTTATAACAGTATCTTCCAGTAGAGTAAATTCTAGTTTCTTTTGTATCTCCTTCCATTCTTCTCTCTGAAGAGGCCTCTTTTTAAGAGATAACGTGGGCAGAGAAACCCTATGTACGTACAGTCATAAGCCTTCGACTGGATATCAAGTTCATAATCATAAAACCAAAGGACCACAGAGAAACTGAAACACAAAGAGTTTCTGTGACTTGACCAAGGTCATGATGAAACCCCAGTTCTCACTGAGTTCTCCCCTCTGTCCTTTGCCATCATAAATTCTAGTTGAGGTCATGAGAATGAACATGCTTGGCAATGCCCCCATACTTTCCATGCCAGAGCCCCTTCCCCTCTCATCCGCCAGCTTTCCTGCTTTGATGTCCAGAGCTGGACTTGGTGTGATGGAAGGCAAATGGCTCAAATCATCACAGTGGTGGCGGCCATCTGCCACAGCTGCTCTAGCGCTGAGGCAGGGAGTGTGGCCCAGGCAGATCTGTCCAGAGTTAAACGTCGTTCTGCTAAACTCCAGATCTGCAGGTTGGTTTGTGGCCTTGGGGCTTTTACAAACCTGGATGTGCCAACAGAACAGAAAAGAAACAACCCTTTGTCCTTTTCTACATGTGTTCATTTCCTCACTTTCTTTACTCTTTTACTTATTCACTTATCTAATGAATCTTTATCAAAAACTGTTTGGAGAAAGGAGGTTTCTAAGATTTCATTATTTAGAAAAGAGACTACATGAGTAGAGACACAAACCAATTACAATTCAATATGGCAAGTGCTATAATAGGAAAATACTGTGGCAACACTGAGAGGGAGGAATTCAATTTTCTTGCTTTGCAAGTAATAGATGGGGTAGAGATTGTGCAATAATCAGGGCTTGATCAGAGAAATGAAACAACTGATAAATATATGTACATACCTAAGCATACCCACATACATATGCATGTGGGTATATACATGCCGTGTGTAACATACATGTGTATAAATATGTGTTTGTACATACATGTGTATTACAGAGAGAGAGTGAGACAGAGACACTGAGAAAGACTAAGACCCCCAGAAAAAAGTTTGGCCTTATAAGATTGTGGGACCTGGTTTAACAGACTACATGTGAATGTAGACTTTAGTGTCTAGATTTGGTAAAACTTTTCTGTAAAGGACCAGATAATAAATACATTAGGCTTTAGGAGACATACAATCTCTGCAGCACAGAAGCATCCCTAAACCATCTATAAACCAATGAGTATGACTATTTTCTCATAAAACTATTTATAAAAAAAGGCAGTGGCCTAGATTTACCCTGTGGGCCATAGTTTGCCAACCAGGGCCTGTCTTTGCTCCTGGTTCTAGAGCCCAAAGCAAGATAGGCAAACAGGAAAGGAAGACTGATGTGAAGTGAGGGGTGGGGAGCAAGGAAAACCCAGAGCCAGTGATAGAGAGGATGGCCTGGAACCTGCTCAGTGTCTCCTTGCCTTCACGTCTCCAACCTCAGTGATGCTTGAGTCTTGCAGAACAAGTTTTTTTTTTAATCATGGAGCTAAAGTCACATGCAACCCTGGAGTTGAAAAACTGGAGGAAGATCTGGTGGGAGACAGAGTTGCTGTTCTGTCCGCTGCCCCAGACCAGCAAGGTGGGCCAGCAGGTAAGAACAATGGGTATGGTCTGTCACAGTGCCTGCTGTTCCTGTGTTGACTTTCTGCATGGAAAGGCATATGGCTTCTCCTTTCATTCAAATTCTCAAACTCATGAAAATGTCTCTTATGGCCCATACCAACTTGGAACAAGGTATCAAAAGAAATTCTGGGAAACATCATTCCAGTTGAACTAAGTTGAGTCGATCAAGTCCACACAGATGGAGAAGGTTTCAAAGAGGAGGTTACCTTGGAACTGGCTCTTCAGAAGGGACAAGCATTTTCCAGGTGAAGGACACCCCCAGAATGCAAGCATGTTTTTTATGTGATCTGTTTTCAAATGAATCCAACATGGAGTCTAAAAGGAGAGAGAAACTGTGTTTTTGCTTGCCAAACATTTGAATAATTTATGCTTCCATTCTTCACTAATTGACCACTTCTATCAGAATCCAGATGTGAGCAGGATGGTGAGATGTGTGACAGTGTCAGACTAAATTTCCCTCTGCAGGTGGAAGTCCAGTCTGCCTGTACATCCTACTCCTAGGCAGATCATCCAATGAGCATATTCACACCAAGCAATGTTTCAGCAGTCAGCTCCCTTAAAATTTGTATTCTGAGACACAACACTGAAGCCTTCCCTCTTTCTTAGAAACTTGTTTTTTCTTCCTGTGTTTGTCTTCATTGACATTGTCAGAATTTACTAGATGTTCTGGCACCAGAAGTTGTATTTAATTACTCCCTCTTTTAGACCCTTCATGCATTGATCTCATCTCCACAATGCTTCCTATAACATCCATTCATCTATTGTCTATCAATATAGCCATCTTTTTATCCATCTTTGCATTTGTTCATCCATCCATCCATCCATCCATCCATCCATCCATCCATCTCCTCTTCCTCTCTTCTCCATTTTTCTTTTGACTACTTCCCTATTTTGGTCCTCTATCTCTCCTTCATAAATGATTACAAGGTCTAGTAAATTGGTTTTCTTGAAGGGCTTAGTGAATGAATAAGATGTGTGGTAACACAGACTTGCATTTGAATTCGGCCTCTGTCCTTCACTAACTGTATGATCTTGAGTATATAATTGAAACTCTCTGAATCTATTGAGGAACTAATATTACTCACATCCCAGGACTGTTGTGGGCATTAACTGAAATAAAGTGAATAAAGCAGAAAAGGCAATATAAAGCACCCAACAAATGTTAATTCATCCCTCATCCCTATTTCTTCTACTCTATTTATTTTTCAATAGTTTTCCATATGTTTTCATAAATACATGTAATTGTCACCTAACTCTCTGGCCTTTTCTGAAACCATTCTTCTTTTTGCAATTGTATATACTCCAATTCTTAACTTACTTTTAAGATATATCACTATTTCTGAATTTGATTACATAAAATCTTTTCCCCGAATTATCTGTCTTCCCATTTCTCATTGTCAAAAATAGATCCAATTTCATAGGCCCACCCATTCCCCTGTAGAATGCTATCTCTTTCCATAACCCTTCTTGAATACCCCAAATTTAAACTTTATTATAAGACTTTATTTTTAGGTGAAGGAAAGGGAAGTGCGGTTTTGAGCACGTTCTGTTGAGTGTTGATACACTTGTTCTATACTTTTCACAGCAACCTTATGAAGCAGTTATTATTATCTTCATTTTTTAGAACTTCCACAAGGTAACTCAGTTAGTAAAGACCAAAGCAAAAATTTGAACCCAGGTCCTTCAGATGCCGAATATCCTTTCCATTTCATACACTTTGCCTTCCATCCTCTACAAGGTGGTAGTAACAATTCTGTCATACAATGTTATAAGATGCCATTTTGACATTTACGAAATGCTTAAAAATAATTAAAAACCATAATAGATTTCATTAATGTATTATATTAAAAGATAGGAAGTGTTCTTATTTATTCTGGCCTGACCTTAACTGTCCCAGTGTAGCGATTTACACCTACCAATAGGCATGTAGCAAATGTTCAATTAATTAAAAAACACTTAAAGCATAAATAAGACCTGTCCCAAGAGTTCTTTTTCTTGGGAGATTCTGCCCCAGTTTGAAGTGTTATAAGTGACCTTAAATCCTTCAACCATCATGTAGTTAAAGTAAGGTCAACTCCAGCATTCTTTCCTTTTAGTGAGAAAGTTTGCAACGAACAGGAAATATTATTATTACAATGCTCTCATAAGAATAAAAGACTCTCCATACATTAGTCCAAGAGTCCTGGGCTATTTTGTGAAAATCCTTGTCTTGTCCCTTGCAGCCAGCAGGCAGCAAACCCACTTTATTTCTCTGTCCATAGCATTAGTAACCCTATAGAAGTTAAATTTGTTTTATTTATAGGTTGGACCGAGCCTTCGCCCATGAGGAGTGCTGAATAAATAGACTCTTGCTAGCATTCTCCAAAGAGGTTGGGAAGGAACTACTCATGGGGAAAGCCTGCAGGGTACACATTGTCAGAATGAAGTATAGTCCTTTGTTCAGAATCAGAAGAGTTAACCACTCCCATCGTAAAATACCAGATGAAGCTCACTTCCTGAGACAGAGGTGAGCAAAGTGAGAAGAAGAAAGGCCCCGTGACACAGAAAACGCCCACTCCCCAGGTCAAATCAAGACAAATTCACTTGGGACCCTTGAGGTTGTATTTTTGCCTAAAATACCACAAAAAAGAAAATCCTTCATGATAACACAGAAAAGAGATAAAGCTTTTTAAAAATATGCGATAAAATAGAAATCAGATTAATTGGGGAATGCAGAATAATCTGTAATCTGCTCAGCTGGGAAGTGTCCATTCTAGTTTTTGTACCTGAGTGTAAGAAGAGCAACTCAAAATGACACTAAATTTAAGAAGTTCAAAGATCGATGCAACATCATTAAGTAATCATATTGTGAATTAAACAATCATATTCGATATCTATTATCTCTTCGGACAGAAAGGAGGTGGAGATGCTCGTTTATAAACCCCCCAATTCTATGCTGTCCTCATGAAATGAACATGCTGATGATTCATCATGAGCTCTGAGATCCTTCCCAAGACAAAGAATGGGTTTTTGTAGCTCAGTCCACATGAATGTCCCCGTGCCCTTCTGATTAATGGCATTTATTCCCCCAGAGAGTTGCCTGAGGCTGAAAGCGGAGCTGTAGCATTGAGACAGAACTAACCCAACTGGCTCTCGTGGGGATTGATTGCCTGCCTTGACCTTTCATGACAGTGTTCAAAGCATTTGAGTTAACTGGGTGTGCCCCCTCACCCCACCAGATAAGTCTCAGCCTCACCATAAAAGGGAAGATGGGATTCTCACATACCAGTTTTAAAACACTGTACCTTTAAGACAAATTGAGGTTTACTTCCAAAGCAGGATGTGGAACATTCCAAAGAGAAGCTCTGAATGGTCATAAACTATTCATGAAAGTTATCGTGTTTCTAGAACTACCTACTTTCTAGTTCCCTTAACTTATTGTCTCGTCACCACCTGTCTCATCATTCTGACAACTCTGATCTCAGATCTACCTTCCATTTATTTTTATTATATTCACTTTTTCATTCTGGAAATAGCTGGTCTTATGGATTTAATACCTGACCTTGACCTACTGTGACCCCACTGTCCCTACTGGTACTGAAGGTAGGTGCCAGTGGCAAACCCAAGTGTCAGTTCCATTTGTTGATTGTCTGTCCTTACCCACATTTTTGACTCAAGGAGGTCTCACTCCGCAACACAAAACCATAGGCAAGACAAGGGATTGATTGTAAAGGCTTCCACAGTGGTGGTTTCAGGCTTGTAGACCTGAGGGAATGGGCTCCGTTACCCTTGGCAACTAAGTAGCAAGAGGCAACTAACTAGCTGCACATATCCCAGAGAACTCTTAACTTAAAAGATAGTCATACCCGCTTCAGACTGTGCCTCAGTTGCATCTGAGAAAACCCAACCAGGTCATGGTATATCAGCCAATGTGACGCAATCGGGTAGTAAGTGCTTTGGAATCCTGGTTCTACTCCTTGCTAATTGTTACTTTAATCAAGGTTCTTAACTTCCCTGAGCCTCAACTTTCTGTCTACAAAATGAGGATAATCATATCATTATGCTGTCATTGTGAGGATGAAAATAAATAGCATGTATAAAATGCAGGACATCACATATGATTGGCAATAAGTACAGTAGGGTTTATTATTCCTTATTATAGTATGTTGTAAATATCATTAATATTATTATTTGTGGTGATTATTATTGCCATAATAGTGCCTTAAAGCTCAGATTCTGGCAAGGATAAAGAGAATTTCAACTACTCATTCAATTATTCAGAAAGCTCATGTCTTGAGAGATGGGCCAGAGGTTTCTTCACACACTAGGCTGGTAGCTCAGTGTTGTAAGTCACCATTTGGCTTCTTGCCTGAACTTTTAATCTTGTCCCCATCTCAATTTAAAGAGGGTAAGAAAGCAGAGACATCAATCGTTTCCTTGTCAAGGACAACAGCCCCTTCCTTCTTCCTCAGTTCTGTCCTGGGGAACCCATCTGCCTGATGCCAAGGGAAGAGGCTGCTGATGAATACAAATCGCCATGTGGTGGGGAAGGCTTTGTGCCTCTCTGGGAGCCAGGAGTAATGTCACTGTCCCAGGGGCAATGTCACTGTCCCAGGAGCAATGGCACTGTCTCTGTGTGAGGCTCTGTCGTGCCCATCCCTGTCCTCCGACTGCTCCTTGGGTTAAGGGCCCCACAGTTCCACAGTCACCCTGTATAGTGATGTAACCATGAAGATGGCAGTTACCCAAGGTACTGGGACACAGACTTTATTGATTTGTTCTTCTAATGCATTAGGAGGAAACAGGAAACCTCAGGAAGGTCACAAACGACAATTGTGCATTGACTGGCGCAGACATTTACTTCTTTCAGGAAAGCAGACTCAAGTGGCCTTGCCATCAGAGAGGAGGGGGGACCAGAAAGGCATGACTCAAAAAACAAAGACAATCAGCATGGGCTCAGAAGGAATCAGGAGGCACTGAAGAACCGAATGGTCAAGCTCAAACTTAAGGGGTAGAGGGGGTTTGTTCAGTTACTGGTAAGGCCAGCCCATCAATCAGTGTTGCTAAGCAGTTGGATAAAGAGATAAACCAGACAATGGCAAGTGCCTTAGAACTTGACTCTACTGATTATCATAGCATTCTCTCACTTGGCTCTGTTGTTACATGCCCTTCTTTCCATAACTTCTTCACAGTCTCTGAAGATGAGCATACCAGAAAGCATTTAATGGCCTCCTACTATTCTCAGCTTTCTCCCTCTTACCCTGCTTCTGTAACTGCTGAGCATACCAAAACTCCATGATATGGTGAAAGTCTCCTAGCCCTCCTGTACCCTCTTTCCTTTTAGACCTGTGTCCTGGATGTTTGGTGTCTGCCTCCCTTCAGTCTTGTTGTTCCTGATGATTAAATAGTCGATATCTTTCCTTCAGAGTTCTAGCTATTTCAACTTTATCAACTAATTATCATTTCTTGGTGGGTATATATTCCAGGGTGTCAGCTCCCAAAGTTGCATATTAGCCCTCTCTCCTCTATGAGACGGGAGTGTATACAAAGGCAAGACTTTCCAAATGGTTGGCCTTTAATCAGTTCAGCCTACTTCTGAAGAGGATACTAAGGTACCTTCTAACCCAAGTCAAATCATTAGTCCAGAACTCACTGAGATATTTCAATTGTTTCAGAAACACTTCTCTATTGATTACTATTTGCTAAAACATTATACCTCACCAAGGAGAGATAGGCCTCCAACCTGTACTGTTGTGTAGGCCTTTGTAGGTTTTGTATGAGCATTCAGTGTCTAGTCCTGGTTTGAGCAGCCATATGAAATGCCATCTTGATGGGAGGAAAAGCAACAGAAAAGTGATACCACCAATGAAAGACATAATTCTGGAGTCTGCTCATGAGCAGGTGGAAAATGAGTAAGGACAAAGGCTTCTGTGGAGCTTAGATTCTAGTACAGAGAGGCTGCTTGTCCCTATTCTGCAAGTTACTTGTTTTGTAACTTAGGCACATGTAGTTACAAATGTAGTCTTGTGTTTGAAAAGGTTTACTAATAAACTAATTAGAGGGTGCTATGAAAATTAAATTAAATAGGTAGTGGATTTTAAATAGCCATGCACATAGTAAGTGTTCAATAAACAGTTGTTTTCTTTTTCCCTGAGATTCTACTGAGCTCTGGACTAGTGATTTGGCTTTAATTATTGGCTCATGGTGTTAGAAGAGGCCTTGGTATTTTATCTTATGATGAAACAACTAACATTTATTAATCACAAACTACGTGCTGGGCTAAGTGATTTGAAAATAATGTTTTATTTATTTAAACACAAATATTTTATTCATTTTTCAGATAAAAAATGTGAGTGTCACAGGTATTAAATAATGTTCTTTACGTCATATACTGATCTCTGATAAAGCCCAGATGCACGTCTTGGACCTTCTCACTCTAGGGCACATTCTCTCAGCCATGTTGCTATAAAAGCATTTTGGAATGAGAAATCAGTGGTATGATTTTAATAAGCTCAAAAATCAGTGAACTGGAGAATCCCTGGGGAAATAGAGGTTGGAGAGTGTAGATAGAAATTCACTAAAATAATAGATTCCAGCATCGATCTAGTGAGCAGAGCTGAGGAGAAGATTAGTGGGATTTGTAAAGTTGTTATTAGTATTTGCCAAAGATGTTTACCATTGCCCATGTTCTTTTTGGGAATGTCGCCTTTTGAATATCACTCTGGAAAACAAGATTATTTGTAAACATCCCTCTCTCTTTCCTTCCTCTCAACACGCTGGCTGAGTCTTCTCAGCACTGGGTACTATGCAAGGTGCTAGGAGTACAGAGATTCCAAACACAGAGCAAGATTTTGTGTTTGATATGTCCCAGTTACAGGTGCAAGGAATTGGGTCTAGAGAAAATGTGGGGCAGCATTTGGGTGAACTTTGAGTCCACATTGAAGAGTCTTGACTTCAGCAACGTCCCCCCATATGGAGTTATGGAGGAAGATGTGGTGTCAAGAGATGCAACTTGTAAAACTCACCACGTATCAAAGGTGATGCTCAAGTTTGTCACTCCACGTTCATGAACACAAAGAGGTCCACAGATGGGAAGAGGGGAATACTCTAAACTTGCAGGTGAGAAATTGTGTCTGTGCACATGAGCCTTGTTTTCTGAGGAGACTGTCTATAGCTTTGTTCTCAAGGTGTCAGTGGAACACAATGATTAAGGTCAAATACCCCTGGAATTGGCTCAGAAGGAAGAAAAATCAGAGGAAGATACATGAAGGTTGGTAAAGCATACAATCAAGAGAGGAGGATGAGCTGAGATGGTGCCATGGAAGTAGAGCTGGTGGGTAAGAACACCAGGTCTGAGCTGAGGATGCTACCCAGAATTAGCAATCAATCTGACCCAGAAGGTGGGAGAGAGATGAAAAATAAAGCCTCCATATCTGTTGGCTTTCTAGTCTGAGAGAGAGATTGATTTACAAAGAAAGGAAATACAGGAAACACTATAAGCTTGGGGAAGAGGAAGATAATACATTTAGTATTGGATTGCTTCTTGGAATGTGATTACGGTATTGAAATTTTCTCTATGATGCTTAGAACACACATCAGGAAGTGTTATCGAACTCATTGACATATCAGACCCATGCAGGCAAACTTGCTGGTTTGAGCTCAAACACAAAAGGGATTGTTTTCAATAAAGTTTGGATGGACATAACTCAGGGGCACGACCCCATCTTCCATTTCCAACCTTAGAGTCTCAGATACAAAGATATTAATTCATAATGACTCAAAATTTGTATATGCAATGCCAGATGTTTAGATGAATTGTTAATCCAGATTGTTTCCAAGCTGGGTATAAGTATGAGCTAGTTCTAAAGATATTTGGCATTGTGAAGACATAGTTAAACTTATATCATTGCCTGGATTATAAAATGCATAAAACCTTAAAAAGAAGATTTTTGAGCAAATCCTGTGTTCCAGTATTATATCTCTTTGGAAACATAAACTATTCCAGGCAATTAACATATTTTTCAAGGTATCAATCCTATGAGGTAGATATTATTATCCCTGCTGCACAAATGAGAGTGAGAAATGGAAAACTTGCCCCAGTTTATGAAATAGGAAGCAGCGGACCTTTCCTTATCCCCGCTCCCTGCACCTTCTGACCACACCTGGAACTCCAGTCCCGTGGTTATTACTCTTTTCAGTGTCCCCGTGTCTTCCTTTTACTCTACATTCCACTTAGAGTCTAGGATCTGCAGCTGTAATCATCCTCTGGCAAACCCTCCCCTTCCTTGCCCTATCACTCCTTCCATCATTCTCAACAGCAGAACTCAACCCTTGAAGCCAACCTTGCTGCCTAATTCTGATAGCAGGGTCACTGATGGACATGCTAGGGAAAAACACTCAACCATGCCGACTGGTCTCACCTCAACTTTGTGATCACAAACCTCAAGTGGAGGTTTCCTGGCAAACTTGCCACCTTGTTTTGCTCTGTTATTATCCAAGACAACCACAGTGAAGTCTTCTTATTTCTTAACTTTCCTATCCTGATCACTTTCTTTTATTCTCAGATGATGGCTTTGGTTGTTATCTGACAGAGAAAATAGTCTCAATCTGAAGATCGTGTAGTCTAATAACCAAATTTACCAACCTATATTACCTTAGTTTGCAGACTTAGCCTTCTGCTATTTACATACTAATTCATAAGAATTGTTCACAATTTCTACAAAGACCAACTCCTCTGCTTGTGCACTGGAGCACATCTCCTTTCCTTACGTAGGACATTGTTCCCGTGGCTGTCATCGTGATCACTTTTCCCTCTCTGTTGATCATTACTGTCAGCAAACAAACATGCTATCCTATCTCCCATCTTAAGAAAATGCAACCTCTCTTCTCTCCCTCTCCTCCCCCTTGCTAGGCTATATTTGTGTTTCTTCTTTTGGGTTGGCCATGTAGTTATGGTATCATATTATTGGTTTCATATTAGCATCCAGTACATTGGATACCTTTTTCTCTGTTCTTGTCAGACTTTACTAAGAAGAATATACTTCAACTCCATCCAGCTAAACACAAAAGATGTAAAGTCCCCACACTTATATGGCTCGTTAATATTCCATGATATACATATATCACAGTTTGTTAATCCATTCATGGGTTGATGGGCATTTGAGTTGCTTCTACGACTTGGCAAACATAAACTGAGCTGCAATAAACATTATGGTGCAAATGTCCTGGTGGTAAAATGGTTTGGTAGGAGGAGGGATCCCACCTAATGTGCAAAATGTGAGGGTGTTCAGCACAACGCATGGGTGAAGGACTCAACAACAATTTGAACTTTACCTTGGAATCAAAAACAATGTAACCTAAGCATTTGTATCCTCATAATAATTTGAAATAAATAATAATAATAATAATAATTTAAAAAAATGAAGTCTGCCCTGCCACATATTCTTTTTCAGTTCTTGCTGTATATTTTTCCTCTCTTTTAAAAACAAAGATCTAGAAAAGAATCATGCATCCATACTCATTCTCTCCACTTTGTCACTGCTGATTCTCTTTTTAAACTTTTCCGATCAGGCTTTAGTTCCCATTCCTTCAAAAACATTTTTAAAAACTGCACTTGTATATGTCATCCAATGATGACATGTTGTCCAATCCAGTGATCAATTCTCAGTACTGGTCTTAAACTCTTGGGAGTGCTGACAAAGCTACTTACCCCTTCCTTTCTCAACGCTCTGCTCCCCTGGCTTCTGGGATAGTGTGCTCTGCATTTTCTCCTCCACTGGCCACCCCTTCTTGGTATTTTTTTCCCGGCTCTTCCATCTCTGCCCTCACCTTAGGACTCAGTGTGGCTCTGTGATGCCTCCTCTCTTTACCTGCATTCGTTCATAGATGCTCTCCCACAGTCTAATAACTCCCAAATCACTCTCTCTTATCCCAACTGCTTCCATGAGATATGAGATATCAGCTACCTACCAAATATCTAATATGTCTGTTTCGCACCTTACACTTAACGTGTGAAAAGAGAACTCCTAATTCTTTCCATCCTCCATCAAAATACTCAGATCCTTTTCAATCTTCTTCTAAGCCTAAAAACCACTCTCAATTTCTCTCTTCCCTTCCTTTTATGTAACACATCTGAGCCATTGGCAGTTTTTCCTTAATTTCATCTCCCTTCAGCTGATGATTCCAGTCTAAGCCACTATTCCGTCTTGCCTGGACTATAGTTACCTACAAATTGATCTCACTACGTCTGCCTCTCCCTCTTTTCAGGTCTGTTCTCTACCCAGCAGACAGTGTTCCTGCTAAAATGTGTTGTGTTTCTGTCCCCTAAAACCACTTCAAATGCTTTCCATTTTACTGAGAATATGATTGAGACTTCCTAATGGCTTGCCAGGCATCATTTGATCTCAACACCATCTACCTTTCTGACCTAATTTTCTGCCCTTTTCCCCCATGGATGGGTTGTATTATGCTACATTGGCTTTGGCTTTCGTTTAACCCACCAAACTGATTGCTGCCTGAAGGCCCTTGCCCTTTCTGTTCCCTGTCCCCAGAATGCTCTCAGTCCAGATTCTTATTGATCTTCCAGCATTAGAAAGTATAGAACATCTTTTTTTTATTGTTTGGGGTGCATTGAGGGCACAGAGAATTAGATTACACTGATTTCATTTGTTAGGTAAAGTCTGTCTTATAACTGTGTCCTGCCCCCAAGAGGTGTGTCATACACTGTAATCCCCCATAGTCCTTTCTCTCCCCTCTCCTCACTCCCTCATTCCCCTGCCCCCCACCTTGAATTGATCTGAGTTTTTCTCTTATGAGCATATGTATTAGATCGTCTATGGGCTTCATATTAGAATTGAGTACATTGGATTCTTGCTTCTCCATTCTTATGATGCTTTACTAAGAAAAATGTGTTCCAACTCTATCCAGGTTAATACAAAAGATAGAAAGTCTCCATCTCTTTTAATGGCTAAATAGCATTCCATATCATATAGTTACCACAGCTTGTTAATCTATTCCTGGCTTGGTGGGCATTTAGGTTGTTTTCACATTTTGTCGATTATAAATGGAGCTGTCATAAACAGTTTAGTGCAAATGTCCTTATGATAAAATAAGTTTTTTCTTCTGGGTAGATGCATAGTAATGGGATTGCAGGATCAAATGGGGGGTCTAATTTGAGTTCTTTGAGGATTCTCCATACTTCTTTCCAAAGAGGCTGTATTAGTTTGCTATCCCACCAACAGTGTAAAAGTGTTTCTCTCTCTACACATCCATGACAGTGCCTGCAATTTTGGGACTTTGTGATATGGGCTATTCTTACTGGGGTTAGGTAATATCTCTGGGTGGTTTTGAATTGCATTTCTCTTATGATCAGAGACGATGAACATTTTTTGAAATGTTTGTTAGCTATTGTCTGTCTTCATCAGAGAAGGTTCTGTAAGTATAGAACATCTTAAAAACATAGAGCTTCAGTTAGAAGAGTCCTAGACATCTCCAAAAGCCATTTCTGCATTTTAGAGCTGAGTAAAGTGAAAGCTAAGAGATTTGCCCAAATCCACACAGGAGGCGACCAAGCTGAAACCTCCACCCTTCTGTGACCAATTCCCTTATTTTTAAAAAATTTTGTTAGGACAAGGGATTAGTCTCTGTATGACATTCTCATTGCTTTCTATTCAAATTAACTGTGATTAGTTTTAAACAGTACGATTTGTCTGTTAAAATTATAAGCTTCTGAATTCTTTTCACATTTTCTTGGGATAGTGGGTACATCTTATGTGGGTAATGTGGGGCACAGAAAAGATGATGGGAACTCAGGGCTGATACTATTTTAATATTTTATTTGGCTTTTCTCTGTGGCTATCATAGTGCCTCACCCAGGTATTAATTCAATTCTCCTGCTATCTGCCTGGAGTGTCTTACAGAGACCATTGCACAGATGAGAAATCTGAGTTCACTTCCCCTGTGCATACCACTCACATCGGTTGCAGTGACTGTTATAAAATATAGCACTGGCTGCTTTATTCTTCTGCTTAAAATCCTTCAGTGATGTCCTTTGCCCTCAGGATAAATTCCAGACTCCTTAACCAGGCTCAGTAGCCCTTCCTAACCCAGGCTCTTATCGTTAACCTCAGCCCCTTCCACATCCTTTGGTATACCCACCGCTATTGCCCGGTGGCCCTTAATGCTTCAACCACAAACGTGTCACGCTCATTGTCTTTCACTTCTCCAGACCTCTGCCCGCACTGCTTGTGCTCTGAGTGCCCTTACATACCTGTTCTCTGTCACAAGGAGCAGGTGTTACCTTTTCTCTGCATCCTGCGAGGGCTCTCCCAGGCAGCGGCACTTGCTTCCTCAGCATCTTGAACATTGTGTGCATTTACAGTAGGAAGGGTTGCTGTTTGTTTTTGCACTTCTCACTACCTTGCTAGACTGGGAGCTCTTGATGGGGCAAGAATTGGGTCTTATTCCTTCTGGCCTGCCCAGAACCTCATTCTGGACGAGACACACAGTAGTAAATGAAAAGGTGTTAGAAGAATGAGTGAACGAAAGGATGTGACCGGCATGCTGGCAGGCGGTGAGAAAAGCCTCCTCAAAGGATATTTTAATGGATTCTCATCTGCTGCCGCCGTGACCACGCCTCTTCCAATCCCATTGATATTTCACAGGCTTTACCATAATCTCTCCCCAGGGTTAAAGAGGCCAATTACTCTTGCCAGGCTCCTTCTGGCAGGCACTGCCCCCCACTCTCTGAAGGGCCTCTTGAGCCATCGTGAGTCTCAAACACGGACCCATGTTATAGGGTTTTTACACACATTTGTTTACTGCGGTGCACTGCTAATTGCATGCAACATCAGTTCTAGGTGAGTTGAGGGTGTTTTTAAATAGATATGCTATATGATTTAGAAAGAACTTTTTTTTTCATTTTTGATAGCAAATTATAGGTTCTATTTAAAAACTATGAAGGTTTAAAAAGTGAATTGATTTAAAGAGAAATATTAAGTTCATAAAACATGGGTATATGACAAAAACCATCAAGTGGCACCTGAATGACCAACAAATGAAAAGTAACTGATTTTATTCATGTAATCATTTGTCCAACCCGTGTGGTGGATTGCAGGCCATTGTCTTGGTCCCTGTCTTTTAAATTTCAGATAATCTCCCTGGGCACACCACACTTTCCACTCCTGGCAAGAACAATTTGTCAACATTCACACCATCATGGGCTGACCAGATTGGGTGGGAATGGCATAATCCCTTTCTGGTAAAAGGATAATGTATATACGTGTACATGTACATCTGTATGTATGTGTGTGCACACCTGAGGGTGGTCTGGACTTATTAGTTTGCTTCTAATCAATAGAATGTGACAGAGGGTGCACATCCACACACCACTCACCCTCCTCACACACAATGAACCAAATGTTAGAAATGTCAGCCATCCTGCAAAGGAAATGGACCTACAAAATAACTTGCCAGGAGTGAAGCTGAAAGGTAGACGGTGAGTAATAAGAAGACAATTGGCATCAGATCAGAATTCCGATCTCAGCTTTGCTGTTTATTGCAAGACTTTCTGCAAACTCACACATCCAGTGTGCGTGAGCGGCTAGTACATCCAGTATGGGTATGGCAGAGCAGATTGGATGATTAATGAGAGAATGGCAACATATTCACCACACTCCATATGCTGTGTCTGAGCTGGGCTGCCTGGAGGAGACTTTCAAGGTCTGATATTCTGTGGTTCTCTGAAAGTCAGCTTCTCCATATTTTTCTAAAGAGTGCACAGTGAGTGAATACTGCCAAGATGGCAGTGATGATGCTGGTGGTAATAGTGTGCATCAGCTTCAAATTGTCCACACAGAGTTTATGGCAGGAAGCGGGGTAGGACTTCCCATTTCCCTTCTAACAAGTAAAATACAGTAGAAGTAATGAGATGTGAGATTAGGTCATAAAAAGACTGTGCCTTCTTTGTTGGTCTCTCTCTCTTTTTCTCTCTCTGTGTCCTCATGTTGCAAACTGTTCAGTAGAGAAAGCCAAATTGGCAAGGAACTAAAGTCACTGGTCAACTGCCAGTGAGGACCTGAGCCTGCCACCACCTAGGTAAGCGTACTTGGAAATGGATCCTCCCAGGATTAGCCCTGAGATGACTGCAGTGTGAAATGATAAATGTTTTAAACTTCAAAGCATTGGAGTTACATGTGCCAGAAGAAAACTAATACAAAGAACTCCAAGTCTGGCCATTACTTGACCGGTAACATGCTGGCCTGAGTCCCATATTCTGTATATTAAGAATGAGATCAGATGAGATCAGATCTCTATATAGATGCAAAAACATGCTCTGCACACAACTAGGGGGCCAGAGACATACCCATCCTGAGCTCCAAACGCATATTCTAACTTCCAGAAGGATGTCTTTCTGGTGCCTCCCCATATACCATCCCTGAGATTCTACTTAGTCCCACTCCTCTATTGCTCCCTATTGTTAGGCTCCCAAACTCTGGATCATCTGTGATTCCTCCTCACCCTTATTCACCATGCCTTATCACTAGAATCACCAGCCCCCTGCCCTGCGACCACTGTCCATCTTCTCCAGTAGGCTCTCACACTTGATTAGGGCAGCAGCTTCCCTTTCATCTCTTTGTTTGTCCCCAGATTTCCTCATGTACTAGATCCATTACAATGGCTTATCCTTTAGCATTGATTTTTTGCTATTTAATGTGGAAAAGAGTATGCAAAAATGAAACTAGCCTTAATCCCATTCTCATAAAATCTAATTTTTATACACATTTCCAGTCTCTGTCTACATGCAAAAATATATTTCACTTGATGGTAATAATAATTTCTATACAGTTTTTGTGTTTTACTTTCAGTGCTTGACTCAATAATAAACACTTTTTTGTTCAATTTGCAACATCATCTTTGAAATGATTACTTCCTATGGCCGCATGCTATTCCAGGGAGAAGGCATACCCTAAGGTACTTAAATAATTATCAATTGGCAGTATCAGTTGTTTTAAGTATTTTTGTTATCAGTAACATTGGATTACTCTTCCTGGGAAAAACTGTTTGCTTCTCTCCAATTAATTCACTATAGTGAATTTGTAGGAAGAGAATCTTTAGGTCAATCATTCTGAAAACGTTTTGGTGCTGAATAGATGTTTCTGATTGCTTTCTGAAAAGGCTAAACCTGGGGTTTTTGTGCCAAGAGTACAAAACAACATCTTTATTTTTCAAAAGAAAATTTTATTTTTTGAGACAGTCTTACTATGTCACCCTCAGTAGAGTGCTGTGGCATCACAGCTCACAGCAACCTCAAACTCTTGGGCTTGAGCGATTCTCTTGCCTCAGCCTCCCAAGTAACTGGGACTATAGGCATCTGCCACAATGCCTGGCTATTTTTGTTGTTGTTGTTGTTGCAGTTGTCATTATTGTTTTAGCTGGCCTGGACCAGGTTTGAACCCACCAGCCTCGGTGTATGTGGCTGGCACCTTAATCACTGTACTACAGTATCCACCTGTTTTTCAACATTTTTAAAATGGTAAACATACTTATTAAAAAAACTACTTCCCTTGCTAAGTGACTCATTTGATACCATCAAAAATTTCACATACTAGTATGGGTAGGTAAAAGTGTTAGCAAAAATGGAGATGCAGAAATAATTTAAGTCCGTTTATATTAAGACTGGACTTTTTTTTTTCCTATTCCAAGAAGCAGCAAGCAATCCTGGCTCTCTTTGTTTACTGACCTCTAGGAATGTGGCTGCCTGCTACTCCATTTCACACCCACTTTGTCAACTTAGGCTCTGCTCTCACTACTGTGCTCCTTCCCTGTGGCTGAGAAGGCGGCTGGACACAGGTTTCTCCATCTGCATAATGCTCTGAGTTCTTGGGGTGCAGAACACTCAGCCCCAAAGGCCTCATCAGTCATGACACATTTGCCTTTTATTCTAAAGCTTCCTTTTAGTCCTGCTCTCCCTTCTTGTCCCCCTCATGATTCCTTCCCTCTCTTTCTCCCTCCTCCTCCTTATTTTCCATCTTCTTCCTCTTCCTTTTATATCCAGCTTTGCCCAGGGAGGCAGCCACCATAGCAGAAGTCAAGAGTCAGGACTGTAAAGTCAGACCACCCAGTCTCTCTGCTCAGGCCTTCCACACCGACACAGCCTGAACATAGATGTGATCATCTCACTGTGCTTAGGTTTCCCTTATCTGGAAAATGGGAATAACTTTTCCACTTCCCTGTGGTTTTTGCGATGGTTATGTAAGGGAGTCTACCTATGAAAATTCCAACGGAGTTAGCATATAGTGCGCACCCAATAATGACTAGCGACGATGACCAAGTCCCTTCACATCATTTCCTTAGAAAAGATCCCCGGAAGTTACCGAGACACAGAATAACAGCACCTTGTACGCTACGTCCTGCATAACCTCCCAAAGCCGGCTGCACTGATTCCCACTGGACCATGGGGATAATTTCCAGGACTTAGCCCCCTCTGAGCCCAGGAGGAAGGCCCGGAGGGCAGACGATTCCTGGCAGCCCGATGCCACCTCCGCCCGGAGCGGTGGGCTTGCATCTGAGGGACACACAGCCGCCCTCACCCACGTAATAACAATGGCTACCCAGTGGTGTCAAGCAACGCGCTGACACCGGAGCGAGCGCAAGGGGAAATACAATTGCCTCAGGATAGGGACTGCTCTTGTCGGGAACATTCCTGGGAACATGAAGAGAGACGTGCTTAAACGGTTCTGTGAGTCATAGCCAGGAATTTGTAGAACAAAAGGGCCGTCACGCCACGGCCACGCAGGGCTCCTGGCAGAGGGCTTTCATGGAAGGACCAAGGAGGGCCGGCGAGCACAGGGCAGACCGAGTCATTACCTCCCCGGTGATTCCTGACCCACATTTCAGGAGCCGGTTCCCCTTTCTTCTTCTCTGAGGGACATGAATAGTTCAGTTCTTTTTAGTAGACAGAGAGGTTCCGGGTATCTGAGGGGTTTAAGGATGACTGACACGCAGGACTGCAAGGAGCTCGGCGCACGCTGACAAGACCTGACTTCCCCCAAATAACTCACCTGCCACTTCCTCCTTGCCGGTAATTTAGCAGCAGTTGGGGTGTTTTCATGGCCGACTGGAAAGTCAGGGCTCTGGTTATCCAGTACGTGATGATGATGATGGTAACGGCCTGAGACCCGAGCGCTGACAGCACACCATGCTGGGCGCCTGGCACCAGTTTATTGTCACACCCTCACCCTCCCTGGGAAGTGGATGCAATTATCCCAATTGTACCCACAGGGGGTAAGTGCTGTGCCCACGGTCACACAGCTGCCGTCAGCCCACCAGGGATTTAAATTCCTGTCCACACTTCAAATCCGGAGCTCTCTCCTCTCAATTATATGAAGTAGATGAACACGCCACCAGGAGAAACAAACAAACAAACCTCGAAACCCACAAAACTATCTTGGAAAAAGACCCCCGGGCAACCATTCGGAAGGGCCTCAGACTTTTTATGTTTACAAAATTAACTTTGCTATCCTGTGCTCTGTGTGTTTTCTGTCTTAAAGCCAATTAAACGTGCTGTCTCTGCCGAATATAAACCAGTTCTAGATTTGTGAGTATTTTACATGTGGGGACTAAAAGCGGCTGATCACAACAGGCTAGAAGACTATTCCAAGGGCGGAACAGCCGGATTCCTCACGATCTCACCCACTGGGGCAAAGCTGAAGCTGCCGGGCTTGTGAGTGCCCCGCAAGTTTGCCGACCTGATTAACCTATGATAATTATCCCGGGAAGCGGCGCGGTGGGCCGAGGGAGGAGACAGACAGCCCTGTTGGCCGGGACTGCACAGTTCATTTCCATAGGGCATTCCCCCTGGAGTCTCTGGACATGAGCTGGATTCATCCCCACGTATTTCTTTCCTTTTTCTGCTTGTTCTTTCCCCTGCCCTCTGTCAGGCACACGTCAGGGTCACCAATTTCCTCGTATAAAGAGCTGCAGAGTGAGGAAAGAAGAGAAAGGTGGGCCGCTCGTGTCCAGCACAAGCTAAGCAGTGTAAAGCATACTTAGCCTGAATGCTTTGCAAAGCATGTCTCACACAAATTATGGAGTCTTTCAGGCAGATGACAGAAGGAAATTTCTCCAAATGCTCTTTCCTGGGCAGCGCAGAATGTCAGCTTTTGTCTGAATCAGCATGCTCTCCAGGTTCCGTGGTTGAAACACGGGTTTTTATGATGACAAACCAGTTTGAATCGTGTTCTTGTACCTTTCTGGTCTTATGACCGTGTGCTTATTTTTTTTTTTTTTTAATTTCTTGGAATTTTCCTTGCCTCACCTTTCAAGTGGGAATAATAGCTTTTCATAGGGTTGTTATAAGAAGTAAAGGAGAAAAATGTAGATAAAAGAGCTTAGCACGTTGCCTGAAACAGCGAAATACCCAGTCACTGAAAGCTATGATGATAACATATATTATGTGGGTGTCAGAGCTGGAGGTGAGTCTGGAATCTTCCAGGCCAGGTGCCATGGCACAGGTGGAGTCAGGATCCCAGGCTGCGTGGGATGGAGGGAGTCCTGGCGATGTCTCTTTGGCTGTAAAGGAGATTGACTGAGTGTTCATTCAGGAGATAGTGTATGATGGGGTAATTTGCTTTGGCCATCCCAAAAGACTGAGAACAAAAACTTCTTTTAATAAACCGTGGATGCCACTTGAGAATTATAACTTCATTATTTTCTTGAGAGAAGGCTCAAATAGCAGCTGTCAAATTATATCTCCTGATTTGCCTCAGAACGTTGCAGGCAGGGGAAGGTCACATCACGTTTTAGGGTTATATTATTGAGGTTTGGTTTTCTGCTCTTTCATACTTATTCTCCCTTTTCTCACACAAGAAGAACTTCATGTCAAATCACCTCTTACTTAAATTTTTCAAAGGGAAAATCTCATGACACTAAATAAAATTTGGAAAAAGAAAACTAGTCAACCAAAATCATTTTATTTTCCTTATCTGAATCCACTTAGATTTTGAGTAGTCACCATCATCATGAATGTTTAAGATATTTGCTTCTTTCACCTAAATTATATCATAAACCTTTATTCTTTTATTTAGCCTTTATGGTTATCATTGCAAATTGTTCCAGTGTCCGTGTCCCCTAACGTTGGACATTTGGGCTGCCGCACATTATTTTTTTCTCATTCAAGCTAATGCTACAAAGAACACGATATTGAATAGATACATTTTACTTTTTAATGAATTCCTTGGGATAAATTCTTGTTCAGAATGACTTATAATTCTTGATATATGCTATCAAATTTCTTCTAGAAGACCCATACAAACCTTTATTGCTCTCAGAATATTATACTTATGGAATTGCCAGAATTGAATTTTATTTTTCCTAATTTTCTGATTCTTTGTCTGGTGACTTGTGATCAGAATCATGTTCCCAAGGTCTAATAACTGTTTGTGTTTCATCTCAAACGGTCTGCTCTTATGAAAACCAAACTTACTTGGTTATCTTAAGCCGGTAGGGACAGATCAGCCATGGATGCCCTGTGGCTGGCCCTTCAAAGGGCAGTAGCGGACTGGGTTCCCTTGGAAGTAGACACTGGTGGAGAGAGCAACATGGAGGCTGCTTGGGATGAAGACCCTGGGAAGGGAAAAGAAGCAGCAGGATTGAGTGGGCCGAGAGGGAAATTAAGTTTCACTTTAGTCTCACCAATCCTACAGGGAGTTGTGAAGACAGGATGATGGCTGTTGAGAGCTGTCCCATGTTGGGTTGAGAAGCTTGGCCACTTACAACAGCTGGCAATTGGTGAGTGGATACAGATAGCTCTAGAAGTTGCTGTGACCTTGGCCTAGAAGGGGCTGACAGCTGAGGCTACCTGCTTATAGCAATCCTTCTAGGTGGTGCTAAATCCTTCTTTCCTGAGAGGGTATCTGGACAGCAGATCACAGCGTCCAGTCCAGTCCATAAGGAGTTTGAGCACAAGCATACCATGCAGTTGCATTTTCTGCCTCAGGACAATAGAGGTGTTATTTCTTATCCCACCCTGGCCCTGCAAAATTGGAGCACCTGACCCTGGCCTCCTGCTTTCAGTCCATACCTTGAGGCACTCTGGTTCTAGGAACAAAGGAGGGCAGAGTGGGTAGGTTTAAGGTGCACACAACTGGCAGGGGTGTTCCTAGGGTCACCGTGGGGAGCTCAGGGAAAGCTTCTCAGAGATAAAATTTAAGCTAACATTGCAAGGATGAATAGTTTATCAGGCCGAGAAAAAGGCCAGCATTCCCCTCTTCCCCGCACCCCTTCCCCCTCCATGTTCTCACAATGCTTGAGTTGTACTGAGCGATGCATGCATGCATGCCTGCACCCAGGTTTGCTCATGTGGTTCTGCCTCCGATGCTCCTCTTCATCTTTAGCCACTTGCTCAAGTCTTACTTGTTCCTCAAAGCCCATCTGAAACCCACCTCTTCCCTATATCTCACCCTGCCCCAGTCCAGAGGGGCAGGTGACCCCAAAGGAGGATTTCTCCCCCTCCACATCCCCTCCCACAGCACATGGCACACACATCTGCCACTGCCTTCTGTCATTTGTTTCCCTCCTCCCTGAACCATGCACTTGAACTGTGTGTGATCCCTCTCTCCTGGCCTGCCTCAGAGAAGGTGCGGGGCAACTGCTGAGCCATGATAAACTAGTTGAAAGGCCATCTCTTGAAATTCAACCCCTAAGCACCATTGCTGGAACTCAGTAGCTTCTCAATAAATAGATACACACTGAATCCATTTAAATATTCCAGTTCAATTTCCACCAGGTTTCCCTTTAGGAAATCGCTCTTTCCCTCCAGTGGTGTTTGAGGGGATGTCCATCTCCTAATCCGTGGGGTTTTCTCTCCTGCTGGAGAAACCTGAGCCCTCCTAAAGATCATCAGTGCTCTGTACGAGCCCCACCCTCACCAACAGGGAGGCCAGAGCACATCTCCTTAACACAGAGCCTTTTTCTCCTTGTGAGAAAACTAAAGCTACTTTGCTATCTGGGATGAATAACCCCAGCTAAAATAGACTCCACTGGGTCTTCTAGCCAAGGAGGCGGCTGGCAGAGAGGTGGGGGTGGGGTATGGAGGGGGTAAGGTGGGGGGCGGGTGGAGCACATTCTGAAGCAGACAATTTCCCAGGGTCAAGGCGTTTCATTAGGAGACTTCTAGATGTTGTTTTTTTTTTTTCCCTCTCTCTAAAGACTCAAATAAAAGTCCAGAGAATTTACCAACTACAGTGAAACATTCTGGTGCTTTTAAATCCTCTCTCTACCATCGAGTTCCCTGTTGCCCGTTAATTGTAAACAAGTTTGCATGTTGATCTAACAAATGCCTATTTATTTTTTAGGTTCACCCTGTTTCATTTTTAATTAAAATCGTGTCATTGATTTGTTTTTAAAATAATAGTGAAGATGCTGACTTTGTAGGTTGAGAAATAAATTATCATTTGAAGGATTAGAGTGGCTCTTCTTTTGATTTTAATAAAGATTAGAAGAAGAAAAAGAAGCACAAAGGAATGAATGCAGCTCCCCCAATATAATGAGTTAGACGGCTCCCCCACCCCTTGATCAAACAGAAGAACAAATGTATTAAACAAAGAGTATAGATTTGACAAACCATCCCTGCTCTTGCAAAGGATTTTCAAGGGGATTTGGAAAGTTGTAGCCTGCCCGTGTTCTGTTATTTCTGAGTATATTAAAGCCAGTACTCTGTTAGCTTAGGTATTGTTTTTGTGTGTGCTTTGCTTCCTGGCAATAGACTCTTTAAGAAAAGCAATTGGGAGATAACCCTGGTCCTGGTTAATCTGTTCCCCCTTTCACACACAGACCATTGTCTGGATGTGCTTCCCAAGAGGCGCAGGCATTATGTCCCGGGCCCCCTTCTCCCAAGTCGTCAGCCTGTACAAAGGAGCAGTACATCTTGGGAAGAGCCTGCTGGATTTCCATTTGACACTGGAGCTGTTTTGCTTTGTGTAAGCCTCAATGCAGAATGCGCCGGTTCCCAAGAAAAAAACAAAAACAAAACAAAACATAAAAAGCAAGAAAAAACAAAGTTGGCCATGGTTTGTCAGTGTTTTTCTCTTGGGCCCTCCGCCCCAGAGGGGAACAGGTTGGGAGGCTCTTGCTGTCTTCCTGGCTGGGTGCAGGGCTCTGAATGACATCCATCCCCCCCTGGAAGTGCTGAGGGTCTGGCTGCATCCCTAGAATAGGAACTTCCGAAACTGCCTTTTGTCTCTATAGTCACTGTGGCTTTCCAGCCAGATGCAAAGACAGGATCAGCCTATCAGACAATTCTGGCTACATGCTTCAGGGCTTTCAACTGGATTTACAGGATGGCTGCCCTGGCCATGTTGATATTTAATTACTCCTTATTTATTAGTTCTTTTGCAGGTTATAAATCCACATACACAGATGCCACTGATAACTCTGTCTCTCCCTCTCCTTCTCCATCCAGCTTTCTCCATCTTAATTTCTTAAGAGTGTTCCGTATTTGCTGTCTCCTTAACTCCAACATCTGCTCACTCTTCAAGTTGCTGCACTGTGCTTACCGCCTGTCCCTCCTTCCACTCTTCCAACCTGGCTGAGGCCACCAGCTAGTGCCATTTGACTGAGGTTGTATTTGTTTATTTACTTTCTCTTCTTCCAGACCCTGAGCACGTTCGGGATTGGGGTCACACCTTGTTCATCTCTGTGCTGGTGGTATCATGATACTCAGGACCTGTTTACTACATGACACATTCCAGAACTATCACATTGTCACAGCTTCTCTTCCTGAGCGAAGGAAAGAAAACAACATTTCCTGAACATTTTGCTTTGTACCAGGCATGATACTGGGAACAGTGACATACGTTTTTCTCAGTCACGTTTCCTCCAATGAGCCATTTTGCAATGAGGCAACTGAAGCTCTAAGAGACTAATGAACTTGCTCTAGTTCACACAGCCAGTGAATACATGTAGGAGATGCCAAACCCAGGGGGCTGTGTTTTAGATCTCTGTTCTTTGGGCTTGTTTGGATTTTGGTCCAAATGTTCCCAGTGTTGAGAGCACTTCAAACAAATGAACAACTCACCTGAGGTAAGCATAGGATCCCCAAAGCACTGGAGGCAGGGGCAGTTTCCAAGCTGCCATCATGCCTGGTGAGATGGAATCTCTTCTTGGGCAGCTTGTGGCCAGCAACAACGCATACTATTTAATGATATTCCTTCTCTGCTATTGCAATAGCTTATGTTAAATTTATAAATTTTATGAATTCACATAATCCTCAAACTGAACCCTGAGGGAGGTATTTTTTTGATGGGAACACTGAGGCACAGAGGGTCTGGTAACCTACCTGGGTCAGGTAGCTGGTAAATAGTGGAGCTAAGATCAAACCCAGACAGGAATCATGCTAGTCTAGTGCGGTGACTACCATGTTATCCCAGGAAGCAATGCTCTTCTTTTTAAAAGTCTTGGAGTTTCTACATTTGCCTGGGGTAGGAATATCTTGAATTTTTGTCATGGATTCTCTAAGCCAAACATGAAGAGTTTTTCATCACTTCCCTATATGGTGTGACATTTTGATACTTTACCATTTTGTTTGCTCATGGTAAGACCATCTTGCACTTCATTAATCTCCCCCTTAATGCCTGAACCCCCAAATGGAGTATGATATTCTAGGAATTGTCTGTCTTCTTAATGTAGCATAAATTCACTAACATTTCAATTTGAGTGGTCATGTGTATTGACTTATGCTTCTCTCCCTCTTAACCAAACTTCCTGAGTTTTATTTTTTTTTGTCAGTGAGCTGCCATGACATTATACCATGCTTATTTGATGGGTATTTTTGGCATTAATTCAAGTGGCACCTTAAATTTATCCTTGAAAAATTTTACCTTGTTAGATTCATCTAAACCATAATTGCATGTGCTCCCAGCTCTACACTCAGAGGTATTGAAAAGTGCATTAGATTTGGAATCTGGGAAACTTGAATTCAGAGTCTGCCTTGTCACTTGCAAGTTATTTGATTTTAGTAATTCCTGTTAACTACTCTTGCTTCAGTATTTTTCATCTGTAAATAAAGCGAATGGTATTGACCCCAGAGGACCATGAGAATCCACTGTAAGTCTTTAAAAACATGTTCCTGTTATCATTGCAATCATAAATATTTCAATCCTCACTTATCATCTAAAAGCCTATCCAAAAGTCATGAAAATATGTCCCAATGTACTTTTTTTAGCTCTTAACTTTTGTTCACCTTAAGAGGGTCTTTACATTTATGTCATGAATAGAATCATGTCATACAATTTGCATTAATTTCTTAGAAATGCTTAGTAATTGTTTACTTCTTCCTTTTTTTTTTTTTTTTAGAAACTGACCTTGGAATGTGAAATGCCTATTCCTAGAAATGCTTCTACTGAGCTTTAGTATTTGTACAACAACATCAGTAATATGCTTACCTGTGCAAGGTATTAATAGAGGGTCATTACCTTCTAGAGATGTAACTCAGGCCGGGGCACATTACACATAAAGCCTGATGATTTTCCATCCTAGTCAGAGACAAGGTCATCTTTACTTTCCAGGCTTCCTCTGGGAGCTCAGGCTACCAGCTCTTAGTTGGAAATATGAGATAATAAGAGAACAGAAACAAGGTAACTCATTCTTGATTCAGATCTCATTCAGAATTGCACCTTGATAATTTTGATCTCTCTAACCATCTGAACAACTAAATTCTGAACCTTTTGCTAGCCTTGACTTTCAAAGTCACCCCAATCTCCCAACACCTTACCGACTTTTTAGATTCTTCCATGACAGGCTTTGTTCTCTAGTTCCTCTCTGAGCCTTCCAGGCTTAGAAGACTTCCAGACTTACCCATTGCATCAGATGCTTTAGACACCAGATGCCTGTCTAACCCTTCAAGCCTTCCACAATCCCTTGGCCTACAGTTTGAGCTTAGATTAAACTCTGCTCTTACCAGCAACAAGAGAGCTGTGAAATGTATTCTTGAAAGGCTCTGTTAGGTCTGTGGGGTGAGGAATGAAATATTTTTTTCCTATGCTCAGGCAATGTAAGTCTATAGACCTGATTATGATTGGATTGCAGTCTCATGAGATAAAGAGAGACATAATCTTAGCAGTTATGAAGGTGGACTTTGGAGTAAGACAGATCTGGGTTTGAATACTAGCTCTTTCAATTGTTGTTATACTGTGGGCAGTCTATTTTCTTGCTAACTCTCAGTTTATTCACCTGTAAAATGGAGAGACTTATTCTATCTCATAGAATTATTATAAGAACAAAATGAAAAAAATGCATAATATGTTTATAATAGTGCCTTGTACATGATAAGCACTTTGTAAGTACTAACTTCTATTTTTAACTTGACATGGCACCCTTTCTGTAACATTCTATCTATCCTGTCTGGCCCCATGGTCTATGCTTTTTCCATTATGTCAGGTGGCTTCAATTTATGACCTGAAATCTATCAATCAGTTCATAAGATCTCTCTTCTATAGACTGTCTGTTGAATTTTTTATTTCAGTGACTATATTTTTCATTTCTAGAAGTTCTAATTTATTCTTTTTAAAGAATCTATTATTTTTCCAAGTGTCTGAATTTTGGAAGCTCTTTTTAATGCATTTCAATTACTTGAGCATATTTGCATAGTCTCTTAATTGTTTAAGATCGGAGTTCTTTAGGGTTTAACTCTGTGATTTTTGTTTCCTCTGACAATCACTCATTATAGATCAATTTTTGATATATTTTTAGTTTTGGATTGAGAGGTCACCTTAAGTAGGTCTTTATTCTTGGAAATCATGTTCATTATTGACTAAAAAGTATTTACACATACAAGTGATGATATTTGCTTCTTTTAGATACTCCAGGGATATTAGAAGCCCAGAACCTGTTTTGCATAATGGTCCAGTTTGGAGGTCCCAGAATATGTGGGTATTATGAATTAGAGCCCAGATATACATATATACATGTCATGCAAGTTAGTGATTATAAATTTTGAGGAGATATTATCATACACACAACCTAGTTGATGAATACAAACTTTCTTGTCTCTTCTTTTTGGGGATAGGCAGATCATTTTTAGTTTATCCTTTTATCATATGTGTTAATCTTTATGAATCCTGGTCTAATGGAAATGTATAAGTTCTGATTCTCTTTACATTGCATAAATAAATACATGACCTTAACTCCTTTCACAATATAGGTATTACAACCCAGGCTCTTAGATTACTGAGTGACCACACTTGCTCTCTACCACCTCAGGGAAACTATAGCATCAGCACACATGCTTACCACCTTGTTTGAATTCCTTCTTCATTTCTGACCTCTGACCTCTGAGGATTTCCCTCTCTTATGAGCTCAGCCGTGTATCTAAAAGGATATTTGTTCTACTTTGTCTCGAATTTATAGTTATTTGTGGAAGGAATTTTTTCAGGATTATCTACTGTGTATTTTACTAGCACCATAAGTCTTGCAACCAAAGACTTTCTCCCATTCCCATCCTTTGTGCATCTTTTACTAGGAAAGTTTCTGCAGTAAGGATGGTGCTTGTGGGAACTGATTCGGCATTAGGATTGTTCTCTAACAACCTAAGAGGTCTCCTTCAAGTCTTTGTGATTTAACTATTTCCCACCCATTAGGCATGAGTAATTTTTAAAGTGGGTTTTATCATTTGACCAAAATTTTAAGGTGATATGAAATATCCTAGGTTATTTCCATTTAGGAGGAGAGATTTCCTGTTTAGAGAAGAGAGAAACTTGCATTTGCTGTACTATATGAACCATGGAAGGGAGAGCCACTTTTATGGCTTTGGGTAGTGACATCTTATTTTTTTTCAAAAAATGATTGGTCATTTCCATTGCTAAAGCCCACTGGGTGTTATCTCACTAAAAACAAGCAAATAAACAAAAATTACAAGCATTTACTGGAGTGAGAACTAAACCCATACCAATGCACATCCACACTGCCACTTCCTTCACTACTTTTTGTACGAAAATAAGTTTCAGATCTTCTCTATAAAAGTCATCAAGTCTGTGCACTCCAGACAGCCTCTTTTTGGCCTGGGAGACGTGTCTGTTTTGTTTCATATCACCTCATTCTGCAATAAATTGTGACTTCTGGGGCATCAGGGCAGCATAATTACCAAGCTATTCTTTAAAAGGCTTAGGCTTCAAGACCAAGGGACCAAAATGTTTGCTGATTGCCAAGAAGCCACAGGATTATTTTATTTTAACTAAAGATACATGAAGCAGGGCAGGGAAAACATCAACTTTAGAATCAGTCAGAAATGAATTCCAATCCCAGTCCTGCAACTCATTCACAGTGTGATATTTGGAAAGTTACTAAACTTCTCTGAGCCTCATATATATAAATTAGAATCACTCTGTAAGGCATAGGAAGCTAATATTTGTGAAAGGCCTAATTTAAAGGTAGTAGGGTGTAGTGGAAATTTTAGAGCCATCAAGATACAGGTGCAAATTTTGGCTCTGCCATTTCCTTTTCCTAAGTTGGAGACAAAAATATCTACCACGCACATTAATTAGAAAATCTCTACAAAGCATTTGGTCCACCATTTAGGTTCCTTTCCTGTTAGCACAGTCCTTGGTCATGCATTCAGCACTAGTCTCTCGCTCCCTGAGGAACTCCGGAATTTGACTACACTGCAGGATGAAGCCAATTGCTCAGTTTTTCACCTAAGTAAGATGACCCCTTTCATTCTCCCCCTCTCGGTTTTCCAGACAGAGGGGTTATTGGAAGCCGGGAATGGCTCCAGGCCAGCAGACCACTTCCTGCCTGCCACCTCACCCTCCCACAGATCTTTCCATTTTACAGCCTCTGGGGGCCACGACAACAGGACCCAGAAAAGAGGCCACTGGCAAAGGCCTGGCCTTAGATTCCTGAGAGGTGCCTGGAGTTTTCTGGAGACAGATGGGGCTCTGTCAGTGGCCCACAGCCTGGAGAATTGAACAGGGCCGTGTGGCAGGCTGTTCCTTGGAGCCAGCTCTCTCCCTGAGGTTTGAGGTTTTAAAGCTTTAATCGCAGAGATCATAGCCATTCTGTTTTATTACAGTGCCAAAAAGGGCCACCCCAGCCCAGTGCGGGTGATGGCAGCTCCTTCCTCAGGCCCTCGGCCTGGTGTGGAAAAGCCATGGCTGCCAGCCCCAGAGCTTCCTGCCGGGATTGTGTTTCCCTTCCTATTAAATCCTCCCTGTGCTCAGAAGGCCACTCCACTTTCCCATCTCTCCAGCTCTGCCTCTGGCTTCTTTAAAGGCTTCAGTGTTTCCTCAAATTAAGAAACCCAGCTGCTCAAGGCCCTTTGTTCAGTGTCTCTGGGATGACCTTTCAGATAATTCGTCCCCACTCGCAGGGGCTGAGCTTTGCTGGTATTTAGACTCAGAGCTTCCTTGGCTAATCGGAATTTATTATCCTCTTTGTGAGGAGACTATGAGGTTCTTTTTCTCCATGGAGGGCTGTCTTCTGGGTGAGTGATACATGGGCTGGCCCCGGGCTCTCTAATCCTGGCAAGCTCTGTTTCCAGGTTATGTCTCCATGGGCCCCAGAGACTGTGTGTGTGTGTGTGTGTGTGTGTGTGTGTGTACACATGTGCGCATGCACACGCTCACTTGGCCACGGAAAAGAAAGACTTTCAGGATCTCAGCATCATTCTGGGATAAAGGAATCAGATTAGAGTTGAAGGAACTTGGAGTCTTCACTTTAATCTTCCAAAATCCGTCCTAGAAGGTTAACTTTGCGGTGGGTTTTGCTATAGCTATTTAATTATTCTGACAGATCTGATTAAACCTTCCTCATTGGGTGTTTTTTTAGCCTTTTAATCATTTTTAGGCTTACAGGTCAGGAGTATTGAGAACATTCACATTGCCAGGCAACCACCACCACTGTTCATCCACAGAACTTTTTTCATCTTCCTAGACTGAAACTCTGTACCCCTTAAATGATAACTCCCCATTCTCCCATCTTCTTAGGTAATTCCCATTCAATTTTCTTTCTCTGTGCATGTGACTACTACAGGTCCCTCAAGTAAGGGAAATCATTCCGTATTTGTCCTTTTGTGTTGTCTTAGCATAGTGTCTTCAAGGGTCAACCATGTTTAGAATGTACTAGGACTTCCTTTCTTTTGATGGCTGAAAAATATTCCATTGTTGACTGCTATTTGGGTAGTTTCCACATTTTGGCTTTTGTGAATAATGCTGCTGTTAACATTCCTATACAAATATCTTTTGGGGGGAGGTGCCTGTGGCTCAGTGAGTAGGGCACCAGCCCCATATAGCGAGGGTGGTGGGTTCATATCCTGGCCCCGGCCAAACTGCAACAACAAAAAAAATAGCTGGGCATTGTGACAGGTGCCTGTAGTCCCAGCTACTTGGGAGGCTGAGGCAAGAGAATTACCTAAGCCCAGGAGTTGGAGGTTGCTGTGAGCTGTGACGCCAGGGCATAAAGTGGGCGATAAAGTGAGACTCTGTCTAAAAAAGAAAAAAACAAAAAAAACCCCAAATATCTTTTTGGGTTGTGGCTTTCAATACAACTAAAAGTGGAAGTGCTGGATCATATGGTAATTTTATGTTTAATTTTTTAAAAAAGCTACTATACTTTTTTCTACAGTGGCTACACCATTTTATACTCCCATCAGCAATGTATGAGGGTCTCAATTTTCTTCACATCATTACTGCAACATTTGTTATTTCCTGTTTTTATTTTTCTCATAGTTATATCCTAATGGGCTTGAAGTAATATGTTCTTCAAATTCTGAGGATGATAAAAATGAGAATAGCTGCATTACCAATCATTTATTAAACTCATGCTATCTACTAAATATTTAACAGATACTACCTTGTGAATCTTCAGAAAAAGCCTATGTGATTTGTTGTTGTCTCCATTTCACAGAAGGGGAAACTGAAACTCTGAAAAGTAAGGTAACTTGTTCAAAATGAAATAACTAAAAATTAGTGGAACTGGGAGTCAAGTTCAGGGCTCTCCAAAGTCCCTTGTCCATGACCTTTAGTGACACCATTTTTTTAAGTCACATAGATGTGCTTCCCCCTCAACTAGTGAATTACTAATTCCAAAGGGCTTGAAAATGTAAAGCCATAGTCTTCTCATAAGTCTTTGAGATGTTGGCAATTTTCCTGGAAAAACCCCACATAGACACATGAGCATACAAATCTGAAAACATGGTTACCTGGGAATCATTCCAAGGTTTCCTTGAGCCCTCATGTGGCCTGATGTGAGGCGCTGAGGTGACAGAGGCAAGTGAGGCATGAGCCCTTCTAGCAGGGAGCACACAATCTAGTGTGACAAATGCCTTCTCACGTATTATCATACAAGGAACTGTGGGCGGGGGGAGAGAGGTAACCATGGGAGAGTGTGCAGGGAGTTGTAACCAGGTAATAGGGAAAGGGCCTCAGGAACACAAATGATGGAAATAGTCCATCCTTAGACAGGGGAGGTCAGGGAAGGATTTGCATCTGAGTGATCATGTGAATTGAATATTGCAGGATGAGCTGCTGTTAGAGGATGATGACAGTGGAAGTGGGAAGATATTTTGTGTATGGAAACACCAAACACAATGGCTTATAGCAGGGAGGAAATAGGAGTTCTGTAAAGTTGTGTAAATATGTCAATATCTCTGTAGAACAAGTTGAATGCTAAAGAGTGGCAGAAATAGGATTGGAAATACAAATACATGCTACCCATTTTCTGTTGGCTCAGCACCTGTAGCTCAAATGGCTAAGGCGTCAGCCTCATACACCAGAGCTGGTGGGTTTGAATCCAGCCTGGCCCTGCTAAACAACAAAGACAACTAGATCCAAAAAATAGCTGGGCTTTGTGGTGGGTACCTGTAGTCCCAGCTACTTGGGAGGCTGAGGCAAGAGAATGGCTTAAGCCCAGGCGTTGAAGGTTGTTGTGAGCTGTGATGCCACAGCACTCTACCCAGGGTGACAGCTTGAGGCTCTGTCTCAAAAAAAAGAAAGAAAGAAAGAAAGAAAGAAAGAAAGAAAGAAAGAACATTTTCTGTCTTATGAAATGTCTGAATTGGTCTTGTATTTGATGGAGAGACATAGCAAATCTCTGTTCAACTAATTTGGTCAAATGTGTGTTTTAGAAAAATCATTTTTACATTGCCTATGGTGGCTGGATGGACCCTAAGGTAAGATGGAAGACAAGAGCTGAGTCTAGAAGTAGAGAAATTAAATATAACAATAGTTTACATAAATTCATTGTTGTTATGTGCTGGCATTGTACAAAAACATTTCATGAATTCCTCATTCAATTTCTAGAACAACTCTAAGGAAAGGGTATTATCATCCCTTTTTACAAATGGGCTAACTGAGGTTGAATGGGTTAAATAGCTTGTACTAAGCCACATTTCAGAAAGATGGGAGCTAGCATTTTCACCAGCATTGTGGTAGCCTGAGGAAGAAATACCAACTGAAATTAGGGCATTTATGGTAGGATTTAAAAAAAATGGTGACTGATATGCACAGTATTTAAAAGGTAGAGACAACTAAAAATGCTGGATGGTTAGGAGAAACTGAAGATGATGAGTGACTAGATTTATGGAATGAAGAATGAGGTGCCAGTGAAGACTCTCACATGTCTAGTTGGGAGGACTAGGCATGCCTTCCACCTAGAGGAGAAGAGCAACATAGGCCAGGCCAGGCCAGGACATTAGTGGGCTCTGTTCTGCATGAGCTGTGGAGTCCAGAGAAATAATTTATTGATTAAAGAAACCTCTTGAAATATGAATTTATATTCATCATATTAATGATGAATCTTCCCTTGTCATGTGAGTCAGTGCTATAATATGAATAAATGAATGGTCAAGAAATCTAGAAATTACTAATTTCATAATTAATTTGGAGTAATCCAGATTAAAAGCACATACATTCAATGTTAATACATTTCCTGAAACATGTGGATGATATTGTGTGATGTGTGATCTTTGTGACTACTTGGTCTGCTTATACACAATCCACATTCTATTATGTTTTAAATAGATCTGTTAATTGTATATGTACGAACCTGTTGAATCTGCATCATCTTCTTGGTCCTCACTCCCAATGTGATATTTCATTTCCTGGTCATATTTCACTAACTGCAATAACTTACCCTTTTCTAGAATCAGCCCTATAAGCCCATTCTTTGTGGAGTCTCTGGAGAGAGCCTTTAAATGTGGACATTATCCATATCTTTTTATTGCTTAAAATCTTTCATTGGCTCCATATTGTTTGTAGGGCACTCAAGGCCTTGGCCATCTGCATCTTTTCTTCTTTTTCACTGTCAGCTATAACAATATATTAATATTTATCATACAATAAACTAGCTCTGCCGTGTCACAACATCATGTTTTTGTGCATGATGTCCAATGTACCAATACACTGTTCTTATCTTTTTGATTTGGAAAATACCTATTTATCCTTCCAAACTCTGCTCTTTTCTCTTTTAAGAACTTTCCTCCAGTTCCCAGAAGAGTTGATTGTTAATTTTCCTACATATGAGAACACATTTGATTATCTACTTCATGCTATAGATCATGAGCTCTCTGAGAGTAAGGACCTGACCTGGTATCTCTGGAGCTCTTCAAGGTCCCTTATAACACACCAAGTAAAAGGAATGTTTCCACAGTTGCTGGCGAAATAAATGAATGAATGAATATTCATTATGAAAGTTAAATGTCATTCTTATAGTAATAAATGTTATAATAATTATATATACAGTAGAACTTCTGTAAGTTGACCACCCAAGGGACTGTAATAAACTGGTCAACATAGGGATCTAGGCCTAATGTACTGATATGTACATGTGGTGCATGACAAGTCTATGAAAATTAGGTCAACTTAAGGAGGTGGTCAATGTAGGGAGGTGGTCAACTATGGAGGTTCTATTATATATACATATAGATAGATAGATAGGTAGATAGACACATAGATAGATAGGAAGATAGATAGATAGTTATAAAGCTCTTACTACTCAACATATATGTTATATAACAATGGGTGTCATATAACTACTTGCTATTATTATTAGACTCCTGCATAATTTCTGTCCATTATTCTTTCTAGTTGGTTTTGTTATCCAAGTAGATTAAAGAGAATAAATGTCTTTTATATCATTCACATCCCTCTGTAACACCTTATATAAGCATTTAGTCAATCTATTTGTAGCTTTGCCAAGGATTTGTGGCCCCCACAGTCTAAATTTCTATTCATTTTCTTCCTAATCATATGTAGTGGAGCTCTCTGACTACCCTGATACCCCATCCCTCTGTAGTATGGGGATATTGACTTTCATTTCTCCACCAACATTTCCCAATCCCATTTGCTTTTCTAGTTCATTCACTAGTGTTTTCAATCTCTCATGAATCTCAGAGGTTCTCTGCAATAACATTAATCTTTATTGCAAAAGACTGCCACATTCTTTCGCTATAGATTTATCCTTGCAGATTCTGCCCCAAATAAATAAATAAAATGGAATGGCACATTTCCACAGCTGAACAGTGAAGTTTGTTTTTCTTCTGTGAGGCTGAACATTTATTGATGAATCCATATTGTACTGACAGCAACTTCTTCAATAATTTCATGGGTTGTGTAGCAGTTGGTAATAGTGCATGCATGTGGGCAGGGAGAGCTATGCAAATATCAATAATAATTATGCTTGGTGTATGCAAATTCCACCAGGTATTTCAGAAATTAATCTTCCAAATTACTTTTGCACAATTCAGGAAAATTGAAATGTGCATTTAAATAATTGTAGAAAAATTTAAAAGCGATCTCCACTCATTTAAATCATCCAGTTAAGGTACTATTGCAAACAAAGGGATTGTAGATTTTTCAGTCACAGCAGCCATACTGTCAAAACAGAATTACAGAGATCACACTAGCTCTGCTTTGTTTATAGACAACTTACCAGGGATGACATTGCTTGGATATATTTGGCTTAAAACATTATAATTAATATTCCTCAACAGTCATTAGTAAAAAGAAACACTATGGTTTATTTGTTTATATATTCACTTATCTGTTCTTTGTGTGTTAATATCTCCATTTATTAATTATCCATCTATCAAATAAATGATTATTAAGTATGACTGTATGTCGGGAACTGAGGTAAGGGAAGTTATAGGAGGAGGAAACCTTTTGGCTTGGGCCTCTGGCTCAAAGTGGGCCAACTTTACATAGTTTAGCCATTTAGAAGTCTTTCCATTTCCTCCGTGAGTTAATATAAACTGTAACTTCATATGAAATCTAGATTGTGGGAACAATAATTAGTGCATTTACATAAGCAAAGCACTTTCAGTGTCCATTTCCACTTTTGTGCAGTTTTAATTGCTTACATGATGGCTGAGGCTTTAAATGCTGAAAGTAACCTTAGGTTTTTCTGACTTCCTTGAGTATTTGAAATGATGTTCTCAAGAAAAATATTGAATTAGTGGACAAAGAGACAGAAAGGTACACAAGCCGCACCCTCAGGAAGCTAACATCTCATAGGTGTCTGGGAGAAGGAGCATACGCCAATTAATAATCCTCTTGACTGAAGTCCTGCAGGCATCAGCACGCAAGAAAAGAATGAGGCAGCCTCTTCTATCAGGGGCAATGGAGATGCTTTGGGGATGTTCTTGAGCTGTGCCTTGGGAATGGGTTTTCCATTGAAAGGTGGTGGAAGCAGCTGTTAAAGAAGGTGCCAAGGCTTTTGACCTCTGTTCAACAGTTAAATGACTGTGAGGTCTTAAAAATTAGCCTCATCTGTAAAATGCAGATGGTAACACCAACCTCAGAAAGAATTTTGGGAGAATGTAGCTCATGTTTGCCAGAGTACTCATTTAAATTATTTCAAGCAAGGAATCCTAGGTGGAAGGGATGGCACATAGTAAAGGCCCAGAAATAGGAGGAAGAAATCTACATTAGAACACTGGTGATAAGACCTGTTTGTCAACAGCTTAGGGTTCTATAGAAGTCCAGAAGTCCAGAAAAAGTCTGCTAGTTCTCTGTTTTGTGACCTTAAATTTGTGACTTTATTGTTTTAGTTCTGTGAAGAAAACTCATTTTTGGAAAGTAGTATGAAGAATATGCCAAGAAGTAAAAGTAAACCTTCCATTTGATCCTACAATGCCATTACTAGGTATCCACCCAAAAGAAAAAAATGTCACTTTGTCATAAGGACTTTTGCACTCAAATATTTGCAGCCCAATTTGCAATTCCAAAGATGTGGAAACAACCTGAATGCTCTTCAACACATGACTGGATTAATAAATTGTGGTATTGCATACTATGGAATATTATTCAGCCATAAAAAGATGGAAATTTTATATCTTTTGTTATAGCTTGGGTGGATTTCAATAATACTCTCCTAAAGTATCACAAGAATGGAAAATCAAGCATCCAATGTACTCAATGCTAAATTGACACTTGTAAATTAACAAAACCATGCACATACGAAAGAAAAAATCAATTAAATTCAAGAAGGGGAGAGGGTTTTGTAAGTTCCCACCTGACAGTGCCCAGGGTGAAGTTCATAACTACAACTTGGACGTTACCTTACAAACACAGTGTTATCTAATCATATGTCCCCTCATATTAATCTGAAATAAAGAAAGAAAAATCATTTTATGTTTCCTTCACGTGATGAGAGGTGGGTTGACAGAAAGACTGTATGTAAGTAAGGCCCTTGTGTTCCTCTGCTGATTGGTCATCTCTATTCATTGGATCATTTAGTTTTGTTTAGTTTTTATGTATTTATTTTTTATCAATTTCTGTCAATGGATGACTTTCTAGTACAGACACTTTTGGCTTGGACCTTCAGCTCAAGATGGGCCTCAAATTATGTAATTTATCCATTTTTTTGCCCATTGGTCTCAAGTCAACTGAGATGATCTTCATAAAGATACCTCTAATCTAGAATAATGGTTCTGAAATATCCTCATCAACCACGATAATACTCCATGGGGGTGTTTTTTTTTTTTTTTTTTTTTAATTGAGAGCAACATTGAAACTATCCTTTCCAATACATGAGTAATCCCTGTCACTGACTCATTTGATAAAACAATTGAGCCAAACAATTTGATAGAAACTGACCTCTGTACCTCCAGGTCATCAGGTGACCTATTCTGTTTCTCTCCATTTTCAAGTGCTGGTTAGTTTTTTGTTTCTGTTTCCCATGGTTGCATCCGTGATCCTACCAAAGGCATACTGATAACAGAAGGCAAAACAGATAGAACAGTAGAGAAGAGTCAGGAGCACCGAAACAGGGACAATGTCTTTCTTTTTTTTCACTTATTCATTCAACAATTACTGCTGATACTGCAGTAGGAAGGAGACGAAGGTCAGGAAGGTACCATCTGTACCTCTGAGGCACTTGGCAGTTGGGAGGGGGGCAGGTCTCTAATCCTAATGGCCAGTCCTTTAATGAAAGATGTTTGGTTGCTCTAGAAGCTTTGAGGGGGGAATGATTAAGGAGCCTGGGAGAGCCAGGAAGGCTTTACTGAGGAGGTGTTATTAGACTAGGTCATGATCACAAGAAAGAAAAGAAGAGAAGGGCATTCCAGGCAGAGGGATTATTACTTCTATGATTAAAATCCAAGGCAGAGAAAGATTAGTTCATAGAAAGATATATAGCTCTTAGAGATTCAGGGGAGAGAAACATTTTCCATAAAAGGGATAAAAAAAGACCCTTCAAGGAGGAAGTGGTATTTAAAATGGGCCATAACATTTCAGAAAGGACAGAGGAGGCTAGTGAGGGCATTTCAGATGAAGGAGACAGCATTTAGGCATTGAAGCAGGGGAGGAGATGTAGGGGACAAAGGGACACAAGTAGGCAGCAGTCTTTCCCGGGGAAAGGCCCGACCTAGTCCAGGGGGGAGGCACAAACAGGGGAGCTGTGCCGCGTGGCAGGACGAGCCCTGTCTCGGGAGTCTGACAAACTTGAGTTCAAATCCAGACTTTAATAAGAGCCTTCATTAGAGCTTATCTGCATAATTTCCTTAGCCTCATTCTCTTTATCTCTGTAACAGGGAACATAACATTTGCTTGTGAGGCCGGATGAGAAGATTTAAGGTGATGTGTTAAGCACTTGGCATGTAGTTGGCATCAGCAACTGGCGGTGATGAGCAGGGTTTTGATTTGCCATTCCCTTCCAAGAAAGAGGTAGACGTTTGTATCTCAGTAATAAAGGCAGGTTTAGTGGCTCCAAGCAGTGAATGATGATCGTGGCTTTGATTAACCCTGCCCTTTGACCTCTACGTCTGTTTCCCAGGTAAGGAGCACAAATATTCCTTGCTCTGCTGGCACAGTTGAGCTCACCTTGGGAGGCCCTTTCGTGACTGTTCTTCCCATCCCACCAATAAACCCACTGACTCAGAGCCCCTGAGAGGTTCTGGCAGGAAGCAGGACTGCAGCTGTGACCAGGCCAGGTTGCTCCATCTCCAGCAAATATTTAGAGTGGCTCAGTGCCTGCTGCTCCTGCCCTGACACAGAGGAAGCTGAGATCCTGGCCAGTGGGCTGCAGCCAAGAGGACGCTGCCAGTGTGGTAGCCAGGAGCTGCAGAGGCTCTGAGCGGGGCCAGTCTCGTCATAGCTGTGGGGAGGTGCTTCCCTGGTCTGTGCCACTGCTGCAGATGCAGCTTCTCCCAGGAGCCCACCTGAGTGAACAGGACTGACACTCAGACCTCGCCTTCCTGGCTGATGCTTGGCTGTGTTCAGGGGCAAGAGTGCCGTGGTGAACCAGGAGGAAGCCAGGACACAGTGAGGCAGCATAGCAGAGTATGTCCAAAGGCAGTTTCTGCTGGGGGTCCTTATTTGTCCACGACTGAGATTTACTTCCGTGATTATTAAAATCTGTCAGCAGTGATGTGCTAGTAGTGGTTTAGCACCAGATTTAGGAAGGAAGAAAGAGGGAAGGAAAGAAGAAGGAAGAAATAAAGGAAAGAGGAAGATAGGAGAAAGGAAGGAGGGAGGAGGAGAGAAAGTACCTTGATTTATAACTTGTAATGATGTTCATGACGTAAAAACTTCCACCATAAAAAGAATCAACTCACAGAGCTGAGAAAAACCACGAAATAACACATCATTATGACGTATTTCCACCCCAGATAATAGATACAAATAACCTCAAGAGCATTGGTAATAGTAAAAGATAATAAAATTATTAGAAAGAGAGAAATTTTGAATATTTATTACCTTTGTCTTTAATATAATTTATTCAATTATAAGTTTATATACTTAAACATTTAACAATTGCCTCACAAAGTTCCTGATAATTTTTGGAGGGAGTGTATTTCTCTGAGAAATACATCTTTAGTCTTTTGCTGGCATTTGGAGAAAAATAGTCTGGCTGTTTGGTGCGCAATAAGAAAGCTGTTTTTTTTTTTTTTTAATGTATTGAGGTAAAATACACGTAACATAACTATTAACTATTTTAAAGCAAACAACTCAGTGGCATATGGTACAATCAGGAAGAACCACCATCTCTATTTGGCCCTAAACCTGCTGTCACTCCAAAGTGAAACCTTGGTGTTAGTTTGCTGGGGTTGCCACAAGTAAGTGCCAGAGACTGGGTGGATGAAGTAACGGAACTTACTTTCTCCCAGTTCTGGACGGTGGAAGTCCAAATGGGGTTGGCTTCTTCTGAGGGCTTATGGATGGAGTCTTTTCCCTTCTTCATGGGATCATCTCTCTTTATGTGTGTAGGTCCAAACTTCTTCTCATGAGAACATCAGCCATATTGGATCAGGGCCTTCCCTGATGACTTCATTCCAAGTTAACTATCCCTTTAAAGCAGTGGTTCTCAACCTTCCTAATGCCATGACCCTTTAATACAGTTCCTCAAGTTGTGGTGACCCCCAATCATAAAATAATTTTTGTTGCTACTTCATAACTGTAATTTTGCTACTGTTATGAACCATAATGTAAATATCAGATATGCAGGACATATTTAGGCGACCCTTGTGAAAGGGTCATTCAACCCCCAAAGGGGTTGTGACCCACAGGTTGAGAACCGCTGCCTTAAAGACTCTGTCTCCAAGGCAATTACCTTTTGAGGTACTGAGGGTTAAGACTTTAACATATGAAGCCTGGTGGGAGGCTGGATGTCACAATTCAGCCCTGCTAACTCCCTGTCCAGTAAGCAGGGTCTCTCCCTATCCCCTTCCTCCCCAGCCCCTGGCCACCAATAGTCTGCATCCTATCTCTACAGATTTACCTATTTTGGATGCTTCATGTAAAAAGAATGGTATAATATGTGACCTTTTGTGTCTGGGTTCTGTCACTTCACAACATTGTCATTTTCATGGGAATACATGGCTCACATGAGTGTCATTAGTTATCTGTGTTGTGGTCTAAAAATATGAGGCCAAGATTATAAAGGGCTACCAGGAACAATTGCTCTGAAATTCTCTCAGGGCCTACAAAACTGACCAATATTTGGCAGATAATCTTGCCTCTCATTTATAAGGCTGGAGGCAAGAATATCGATCAAGAGATCACTACAATAGTTGAGGCAAGACAGTTTTAGAGAAGGGGATCAAAGGGGAAGTTTTCATCAAAATGATTAGAGAATGTAAATCACTCTCAAATGCTTTGACATGTGGTATTTGAAAAGTATATGAAAGTATAATGTAAAGAAAACAAAAATCACCTCTGGATCACAACTCAGTTAACATGATATATCTACTTTTTTTTTTTTTTTTTAATCAAAGAATGACATAGGCACAGAAAACTGCATCAGTGATGAAATTTTAGGTATATCCATGTATCTGCCTCCTGGATCATGAACTGCCCTCTCCTACTAACAGTAATAATTACTAGTGTTGTTCTATTTTTGAGTTTCATGTCAAGAGAATCAAATTAGACTCTTCCGTATTGTCCTGACATTTTGTAAAATTGATTCATGTAAGTTTGGAAAGTAGTTGTTCTTTTATTTTTCCCTACTCTTCTATGATATGAATATGCTACACATTGCTAATTGAGCTTATTATTGTTGGGCATTTGAGTAATGTATAAGTTTTGGATATCATAACGATGTTGCTATGAGCATTCTTGTTCTGGTGGTCCTAAGTATACCACGTACTTGTCACTATGTTATGTGGTAGGGTTCCTCCTCCCAAGTGTTTCGTCTTGTGTTGGGTATTATCAAGGGATGGAATTGCTGCTCATTGGGTGCCTCAGAGTTAGGAAATCAGAGAGTTTTCCACGATGGTTGACCACTCTACACTCTTACCACAGTACGTCAGAGTTCCTGTTGCTACCCATCCCCAACAACACTTGGTAACATCAGTCGATCTAACTTTACCACACTAGGTGAAGGTAATAGGCTTTGTTTACTGGTATACAGTTGTATTTTAGTTTACATTGTCGGTATACGTTATGATGGTAAAGTTTTTCATATGTTGATTCACCATTTGAATATTTTTCTTTTGGGAAGTTTCTGATCATCTTTTGCTATTTTTCTTGTTTGACATTTTTGTTGCTTTATTAACGTATACCTGACAAATAAAATTATATGTGCTTAAGGTGCACAACAGGATGTTTTTGTGTACATACACACTATGAAATGATTACTATGATCAAGCTAACATAAGCATCATTTCATGCAGTTCTTGTTTGTTAGTGAATATGGTGAGAACACTCCAGATCAACTCTCTTAGCAAATTTCAAGGTTACAATACGGTATTAATAACTACAGTCATCATGTTGTATTAGATCTCCAGAATGTATTTATCCTACATAATTGAACCTTTGTACTCACTGACCGACATCTCCCCATTTTCCCCAACTCTCAGCTTCAGGCAGCCACCCTTCTACTCTCTGCTTTTTTGAGTTTGACTTTATTGGTTCCACATATAAATGCAATATCTGTGTTTCTGTATCTGGCTTATCTCACTTAGCATAATGACCAGCTTCATCCATGTTGTCATGAATGGCAGAATATCCTCGTTCTTTGAGGTTGAATAATATTTAATTATATACACACATGTATACATACTTTCTCTATCCATCCATCTGTTGATATATAGGTTGTTTCCAAATTGTGGCTACTGTGAATAAAGCTAGAATGAACGTGAGATTACAGATACCTCTTTGATATAATGATTTAATCTTCTTTGGATTATACTTAGAAGTGAGACTGCTGGATCATAGGTAGTTCTTTTAATTCTTTGAGGAACCTCCATACTGTCTTCCACAGTGGCGGTATTAATTTACATCCATACCGACAGTATCTAAGAGTTTTCTTTCCATATCCTCATCAATAATTGTTATAATTTGTCCTTTGATACCTATACCAAGTTCATAAAGGTATTCTATGCTATATTCTAAAAGTTTTATTGTTTTAACGTTCATATTAAGTCTATGATCTAGCTAGAATTGATCCTATGTATGGTGTAGGGAAGAGGTCAGGTTTCTTTATTTTTCCATCTAAATGTAGAGCTGACCCAGTACCTTTACCTCAACTATGGCACCTTAATCATAAATCTTGAGATTGTTTACATGTGGTATTGTTTTTAGACCCATTATTTTATTCCATTCACCTATTTTTCTATCTTTCATGTAATATGTCTTACTCTAGCTTTTGAAAGAAGCTTTAATTATCTAGGACACTGAATCTTCCAAAAGTTTTCTTTAAGATTACTTTTGCTATTCCAAAGTATTTGCATTTCCAAAGACATTTCAGATTAATTCTGTCTATTTCCACAAGAAGTCTTGCTGGGATTTTGCTAAAAATAAATTTGTTTGATATTTTTTTAAAACTGATGAGGAGGTTTTGAATTTTAGTAAATGTTTCTTTTGCATTATATTGAGAAAATAAAACGACTTCTCTCATGGCGATGAATTGCATGGATTGCTGTTTGAATATTATACCATCCTTCAATTCTTGAAATATACCCAATTTGATCATGATGAGCTATTCTTTTTATATAATCTTATTAATTTTTATGTCATTTTAATAGAACTTTAATTTTGCATGCATGCACATAAGAAAAATTGGTCTGTAATTTAACTTTTTTTTGTAGTATTTCTGTCAAATTTCATAACCAAATTATGCTGAACTCATGAATGACATGTGGGTATTTCCCCTTTTTCCTATTCTGAAATTTTTATTTATTTTTTGAGACAGAGTCTCACTTTGTTGCCCTTGGTAGAGTGCTGTGATGTCACAGCTCACAGCAACTTCAAACTCTTGGGTTCAGGTGATTCTCCTGCCTCAGTTTCCTGAGTAGCTGAGACTATAGGCATCCACAACAATTCCTGGCTGTTTTTAGAGAAAGGATCTTGCTCTTGCTCAGGCTGATCTCAAACCTGTGAGCTCAGGCAAGCCACCCTCCTTGGTTTCCTAGAGTGCTAGTATTATAGGTGTGAGTCACACAGGGTCTGGCCTGAAATTTTTAAATATAAGATTAATCTTATTCCTTACATACATAAAAATTTATAAGTGAAGTCAGTTGGGCTTGAGATGTTCCTGCTGAAAGGATTTTATTCACAGATTCAGTTTCTTTAGTAGAACTATAGGCTATTTTGTTTTTAAAAATTTCCCTTGAGTTAGTTTTAGTAAGTTGAGTTGTTCTAGATATTTCTTAATTTTATCTGATTTTAAAATTTATTAGCATCATCTTTTATAAGTCCTTTATTATCTTTCCAAGGTTTTCAAAGTCTATAATTATGTTTCTTTTTATTTCTAATTGCTAATATATTCTTTCTCACTTTTTTACCTTCACTAATCTTGCCAGAGCTTTAACAATATTAGTAATTTTTCATAAAGAATCAGCATTTCATTTGGTTGATTCTCTGTTGTTCAATTTCTAGTTTATTAATTTCTCTTCTTTAAAATAATCAATTTAATTTTATTTTCTTTAGGTTTAAATTTCTTTTTTGTCTTTAACTTCTTGAGATGGGCACTTAGTTGTATACAGCTTTCTTCTTTTCTATTATATGCATTTTAAGATAATAATTTCCCTCTGGGAACAGCTTTAGCTCTATTCCTAAATTCTGCAAGGTGGTTTTCCCACCATAATGTAATTCACTGTATTTTCTAATTTTCATTGAGATTTCTTTATTGATTTTTAGGTTGTGTAGAAGAATATTGCTTAAAATCCAAATATTAAGATATTTTCTAATTAATTTTCTACTATTTTTTTCTGGCATAATTTAATTTTGGTCTTGTAATCTTCTCTCCAATTATTTGAGTTCTTTGAAATTTACCAACACTTTCTTTATGGCCCCACTATATGATTTGTTTTCATAAATACTCCATGTGTACTTGAAAAGAGTGGATTCTGCAGTTGTTGGGTTCTATGCTCTGTATAGGTCAATTAGGTCAAATTTGTTAATTTTGATACTCAGTTATATATTCTTACTGAACTTTCTGTCAGTCTATTTAATCATATATGAAGAGCAACAGGTTAAGATCTTCAACTCTGATTACAGACTTTTTTTACTTCTCCTTTTAGTTCTATCAGCGAGTGTTCTGTGCCTTGTGCATCTGTACTATTGGGGCAATCTGCCAAGAACACTGACATTCACAGTGCTAAGTCTTGGGCAGGTGTGGTGGCTCACACCTGTAATCTTAGCACTCCAGGAGGCCAAGGCAGATGAATTGATTGAGCTCAGGAGTTCGAGAGTAGCCTAAACAAGAGCAAGACTATTTCTACAAATAGCCAGGTGTTATGGCAAGTGCCTGTTATCCTAGCTACTCAGGAGGCTGAGGCCAGAGAACCACTTGAGCCCAAGAGTTTGTTCTTGCTGTGAGCTGTGATGCCATAGCACTCTACTGAGGGTGACAAAGTAAAACTTTGTCTAAAAGAAAACAAACAAAAAACAACAAAAAAAAAAAACCCTGACATTCTTCTTGGGGGAATTAACCTTTTGGTCATTATGAAATATTCTGCTAAATTTCTGGTAATGATTTCTGTATTAAAGTCTTTTTTTCTCTGTTCTTAATAGCTGATAGTGTTAGGTTAATCTTATCTTCACAATTTTTAACAATTTCCCCCCCATCTCTATTAAGAGATACTTCTCTTAATAAATATCATATAGACTGATTTTTTCTTTTTATTGAAATATTTAGCCTGTTTTTGTTTAATGAATTACATTTGTACGTGTAATGGGGTTTTGTCTACAATCTTACTATCTGCTTTCTATTTCTTCTTCTCTATTTTCATTTTTTTCTTTTACATTTGTCAAGTATTTTTTATCATTCCATTTCCCTTCCATTGGCTTGTTATAGATTATTTTAGTAGCAATTCTTCATTATACAACATTCATCCATTACTTATCATGGTTTAACGTAAATGAGGGTTCTATTTTGGTTTTTACCGTTTACCAAAATGTGTAAGAATCTTCCAAAAGTTGAATTCCATTTGATCAACTTCTTTATGTTTCTGTTGAGCATTTTAGAATCCACAAGGCCCCATTACTTTCCACATTTTACTGTTTTTTTGTGTGTTTCTATCTGGGACAATCTTTATTCCTATTTGAAGAACTCCCTTAAATATTTCTTTTGTACAAGACTGCTAGAAATGAATTCTCATATATTTAATTAGCCTGGAAATGTCTTTATTTTGTTTGTACTTCCCCTAACATTTCTATTGAGGTATACGTACTTTGTACGTAAGTACCTGCATAAATTGAACATGTATTAATTCTATAATCATTTTGAAAAATACAATAATCCACCCTGATCAAGATTTTGGGTATTACCTGCACCTCAGAAACTTCATTCTCATACTCTCCTAGTCAATATCCTGCATAAAGGCAACCACTGCCTTGATATTTATCACTACAATTTTGATTGTTTTAAACTTCATTTAGATTTATTCATATGGTGTATATTTTTAATGTCTGCCTTTATTTGATCAACATTATATCTTTTAGATTCATTCATATATTGGTATATAGCAGCAATTTCTTTGTTTTCACTGGTTTATTGTATTCTATTGTGTGACTATGTCATATTTTGTTTATTCATTCTAATTAGGATGTGCATATTTTCCCCATTTTGTAACTATTATGGTTTAAGTTGTTATGAACATTGATTTAATGTGATTTTGGTGCGTGTGTGAGCCATTGTTTTTGGGTAAATACTTGGAAGTGAAAACTGCTAGGTCAAAGAATAGGCATCTTATCTGGCTTTAGAAGATATTGTCAAATAGTTTCCAAGTTGACACATCATTTTATTTTTCTACTTGTAGGATATGAATGCTTCAATCACTTCACATCCTTGATAATATTTGCTGTTAACATTAAAAAAAATTAGCTATTCTTATGGTTGCATATTTACATCTCCTTGTGGTTTTAATTTGCACTTTCCCAATAACAAATTATTTTAAACACTTTTAAAACGTTTATTAGCCACTTGTAAGTTGTTCTTAAAATCTTGTTCAAATTTTTGACCATTTTTATTTAATAGTCTTTTGCCTTTCTAATTTATAGAATGTTAAAAAATATATTAATGTAATATAGAGTACAATAATAAAAGTCATTTCGTTTGTATTTATTTCCTTATGAAGGACATTTTTTTCTAAGCATAGCATTCTAGGTGGGCAATTACTGTCTTTCAGCTCTTTTAGAATGTAAATTCCATTGACTTTTGGATCTCATTGTTTTGGTGGAAAATCAGTTATTAATCTTATGTTTGCTTATTCAAAGCTAATATATTTCCTTACTTTGAAAAATCTTAAGAGATTTTTCTCTGTGTTTCTTCTTAGTTTATATTGATAGGCTTAAGTGTAGTTTTTTGGTTATCTTTTGTTTAATGGGCTTCTTTAATGTGAGGTTTAATTCCTTTACTGAGTTTTTTTATTGAACATAGTAGATATACATATTTTTAGGGTTCATTGATAATTTGATATATTTATATGTAATGTATAAACATCAAATTAGGGTATTTCGGTAACTATAACCTTAAATCTTTATCTTTGCTTTATTTTAAGGGCATGTGAATGATTTTTGCCCCAGCTATTTTGAAAGGTAAAAATAGATTATTGTTCACTATAGTCATCCTACTAATCTATCAAACACTCATTCTTATTTCTTTTATCTAATTGTGTGTTTGTGCCCATTAACCAACCTCTTTTCATGCTTTCCTCCCCATTACCCTTCCCTCCCTCTAGGAACTACCAGTCTACTCTCTATCTTCATTAGATACACTTTTTAAACTCCCACATATGAATGAAATCATGTGATCATTGTCTATCTATGCTTGTCTAATGCTACTTAATATAATGACCTCTAGTTCCATTCATGCTACTGCAAATAACAGGATTTTATTATTTTTCATGGCTGAATAATATTCCATTGTAATTTTTTCTTCTTGGGACATCTTTGGCTGGATCTTATGAAGTTTTATGTGTAATGATTTTTATTATATTTTGGCTATTAAAAATACTTCAAATAAAATTTTTGAATTTTTTTCTCTTAAATTAAATCATTTACCAGAACATTTTTACATTTCTAGGTAATTGAAATTTTAATGATATTTTCTTGTTACTGATTTACAGTGTTATTTCATTCTTAAGGTAGAACTGGCTTGCAAAATATTAAGTTTTATTATGTCCTTCTTGTGAAACTGTAATTAATTTTTATAAGTATTTTGTGAGTGTGATAAGAGTTGTACTTTAAAACTGCTATTTGTGGCCATATGAAAAACTTCTCACAAATTAAATATTCTATAGCTAATTTTAAAATTTATATTTATTTATTCTTAAATTGCTAATAAACCTTGCTTTATATATTTAAGACTTTATTATATAAATTCTTAAGATTAGTAACTATTATGTCTTTATCTTCATTAATGAACTTTACCAAAATATTTTTCCATTTTTTAATAATTTTTGCCTTGATTTCTATGACAACATTCTATCCTAGTGATTGTTTTATTTGCATTTTCTGATATTGCATTATCTACCCTTTAAATTTTAGTCTATCAAAAATACTTTTCTTTATGAATATGCAATGCTTATAACTGCAATTACTTTTTTTACTCATTTTTAAAATGTTATCACTTGAATTATACTTATAAATCTGAAAGATAAATATAAATTATTCCAGTTACAATTATAATTATACATTTTTGTTTGGTCTTTTGTTCTTTTTATTATTTTTTAAAGAATTTGTTTTCCCATATTATGTGTACATATAGAATACCTTTTATTTGACTTTCTTCTCTAATAATTCAGAAGTTTTAGAGCACACCTGCATTAGCCAGGGTTCTCTGGAGAAACGGAAGCAGTAGGATATGCATATAGATAGATAGATGTAAGATTTATTAGCAATTTATTATAGGAATTTTCTCATTACAGAGGTTGAGAAGTCCCACGTTATGCTATCTGTGAGAGATCCTGGAGATCCAAGAATCCAGTGATGTAATTCAGTAATTACATCCAAGACATGTAATTCAGTCCAAGTCTGAAGGCCTCTGTGTCAGAGGAACCAATTGTATAAGCCTCAGTCTGAGGCTGAAAGCCTGGGAACAAGGGGCAAGAGTGCTGATATAAGTCCCAGAACCAGGAGCTCTAATGTGCAAGGTCAGGAGAAGATGGGTGGTCCAGCCGCCCCCAAAATAGAGAGTTCACTTTTCCTTAGCCTTTTGTTCTATTCCGGCCCCAGTGGAGTGGATGGTGTCTACCCCACATCAGTGAGGGTAAAGTTTCTTTACTCAGTTTACTGATTTAAGTGCTAATCTGTTCTGGAGACACACAGACAGATGCACCCAGAAGCAATGTTTTACCAGGCACCTAGGCATCCTTTAACCTAGTCAAGTTATTATAGTTTATAAAATTAGGCACCATGATGTTCTTTATTCCACTGGCACATTTACAGCTAGAGACGTAGCACATGGGCTGTGGATGTGCCATGCCACAGGAGCGTCAATTTCATTAAATGGTAAGACAATTTAAAAATCAGTATTTAACACCAGCACTGACCTATAATACAATAAAAATGCAAAATTCACATGGCATTTCTGAAATTGCTATTTGGGACTGGGCCCTACCAGGTTTTTTTTCACAGCTCCATGGGTATATGTTCATTTTTGTCTGCTCTTTGGGGGCCTTATGTAGAAACACTTAAGAATAGCTGTGTCTTTTTAAAAATTAATTTAAAAACCTGAACATACATTATCTAATTTTCAAAGTTAAGATTAAATAACCTTTCTGGACTTCCTCTCCATTAAATAAGGAAATCAACACAACTTTAATTTCTTCTCACTCCTCCTCACTTCTCCTTTTCAATTTGGTTGATATAATCTAAAATTTAGCACCTAGATTATGGTTATTATTATTCCAATTAGGCTCTGATTTTTAACAGTCATTCAAATATTCTATTTTTATTTATTGTCCAAATATTTTATGTTTATGACAAAACTTAGAAAATACAGATGTGCATCCTCAACCTTCTATTATTTAAGAATAAAAAGGAATAATAATTTTGTCATACTAATGTGAGTTAAAAAGAAAAATTTAATGTTTCCCCAATTATTTAGTTGGTTTATATGACACCAATTGATTCATGACACCATCTTCATCACGTATACACATATTATTCTCATGTTTTTCTGTGTCTAACTATACATCAATTGCACCATAGCACAATACAGAAAACTAAATAGTCCTGTAATATACTAGACTGCGCTAAGTCTGTTTTTGGATTTCCTACTACATTCCTTTAATTTTCAGTATCACTGTGCTGTAAGTATCTATCTACAGACATAAATACCATAGATTCTCATTATTAAAGGTATGGTTGACCCTTGAGCAATGCATCAATTCACTGCAGAGTCCAAAATCTGAATATTACTTCTGACTCTTCAAAACCTTAACTCATAATAACTTACAGTGGGCTAGAAACTTCACAGAAAACATAAACAGTAGAGTAATATTTACATGTTTTATACATGAACATATCATATACTATCTTCTTATGATAAAGTAAGCTAGAGAAAAGACAACGTTAATAATAAAATAAGAAAGAGAAAGCGTGTTCCCTATTCCCTATGTGGAAGTGGATCATTATACAGGTCTTTAGCTTCATGTTCACACCAAATAGGCTGCAGAGGAAGAGGAGGAGGGGGAGTTGGTATGGCTGTTTTAGGGATGGTAGAAGAGGAAGAAAATCTGCATATAAGTGGACTCATCCAGTTAAAACCCCTGTTGTTCAGGAATCAATGGTGCTTGTGTTCTATGAAGTCACCACGAACCCTGAATTAGGGAATGCTGAATCATTGCCCTGAGTTGAAATACAAGATTAAGTTCCCTCAAGCCTCTGATTACATTTTTATCAGTTAATCAGTACATAACCTGTTTTATGTATGTCTCTGTTTAAAAATGCCATGTAAGTATGTAATTCATTAATATTGAACTCAAAACCAATAGCACTGTTTGTCATGCCTGAACGAAGCTTATACAATACACATAGTTTTCTACAAGATCCATTACAGCCTACTTGCACTTAGGAACAACAGACAGCACTTCCGCATCATGCCTGGGGGCATTTTAAATGGGGAAATCATCAACATAAAAAGCCCAAGAAATATCAGGAACATGCCACTAACCATGCCACATAAAAAGACATATGTTCACATTATGCGACCTGAAACAAGGAGGCAAGGCAGTGCCTTGTTTGATCTCGGTTGGTGCAAGTCCAAGGACTCAATTTTTTTTTTTTTTGCCACTCATCTGGGAATGGCTATGAAAGCACTGGTGAGTATTGATTTTGAGATTACAAATACATTTTTGTGAGATGTGCAAATATAGGATCTGTGTATAAAGAGGATTGAAAATATATTTATATTTCATTGGTAGACTGCAGCCCTTTCATTGCATGAAAGTAATTCTTGGCTATTTCTGAGGGTTCGTTTTCTGAAATATGCTCCTTCTCTTACTTTTATTTTTATGTTAGTCTTCTTTCTCTTTATGTATACTGTACCTTTATACTGCAATCAGCTCACTTTGGTTTGCATCCCTCTCTTCCCTTAGGTACATGTTTACTTTTCTCTGCTATTAGGAGTCCTTGACATGGATGGGCCATGTTGACCTCAGCGAGAACAGCTTGTCCTTGGTTCTCGCTGTTCCTTTGTGTGGTAAGTATAGCCCTTCTTCATTTCTGTAACTGGCAGGCAAGTTGATGAGAATAATTCCCAGTCTACTTCTCAGTTATTAGCTGGCTTTCACCTATTGCAATAGTTCACAAATTCTAGACTTTAGCTTAATTTTCATTTGCGATAAAGTGTTCACTGGTAAGCTGAGAAAAATGGGAAAAAGGCAAGCAATGTGATAATAATAAATTTGTTTACTTTTAAGGATAATTCTTTGAGATAATTTTTCCACATTTGTGTTAAATTCCCTTCTTTCTTATTTTTAAGAATGCCTTTACTTGTGAAATAAAATGTATTGCTGCTTAAATTATTATTTGAAATCCAGAAGCCCAGATATAGTTAGTTCACTCTGTTCTAACATTGTAGTAGCTTTTCCTTTCTCCAACTACCTTTCCCCTTACAAAGATAAATAGATGTAATAATAATAATAATAAATAAATAAAACAACTATATGCCAGGTCCTGCCCAAGCACTTGACATATACATATCCTTGACCTGTTCCTCACAAGGAAGGTGAGGATGGGAGAATGCATGGACCCGGGAATGAATATAATGTTGCCCAATTCAATCTTCATAATCAACCTGCTAGGTAGATAGGTATCATTGTTATTCCCATTTTATAGATAGAAAAACAGGCATAGAGAGATCTTCACGGTCACGCAGTTAATAGCAGATTCAGGATCCAGACACAGACAGTCTGGTTCCTGAGGTACACCCTTGTAAATACTACACTGAGTTCATGCTTTATCTGCTTTGCACCTAGACTGCAGTTCTCTCACCCTTCATTGTTGGGCTCTTCTTTTTCCCATTCCAGCCTATAATGTTTTAGGTGTAGGGACTGCATTTCCCAGCATGCAGTGCAGCTATCATTCCTACCAACCTCTTCATTTCTGTCCTGTTCCGGACCTAGTCCTGTCTCCCTTAATGGATGAGAAGGGAGGATGAGAGAATGTCTGGACACAGGGGAAGGAATATAATGTTGCCCAATTCTAAATATAGTATGGAACAGAGAGAAATCCTTTCCATTTCCCCTTTGTATGAGATCTTGAGTCTTATTCTCAGACCATAAAGAAGACACGGTATCTTTCCATTTATTTTTAGGTCTATTTTATTTTTTTAAGAGGCCATGCTAATATGTGCCATGCACTTCAGTTTGGATATGTTTTTCTCAGTCCATCTGTATGTGTTTTATCAGGTTAATATCCTTCATGTTTTGATAAATTATTTCAGCTGTTTGTTTGTTTGGTTATTTTTTTATTGTCTTTATGAATATGTTGGTGAAGGCTGTATTAGTTAACGTTTTAAATTCCAAGCAGGTTCTCCCTTATTTTCTTTCTCTGTTGTTTGCTTCGGTAAAGTTTTTTTCTAAAAATAAGCTCTTCTCCTGAACCTTGAGTGATATGTTTTCCTCTTTCTTTTATTTTGCAGCATCTTTTCACTGTTTCCATTTTGGTTCCATCTCTGTTCAGTCAAGTCGAAAGAGAATACATTTTATACAAGACTGGTGTGTTCTCACAAACCAAATGAGTGGATCCTTCTTGATTTTCCCTCACCTGTTTTTTCCTTAATTGCTTGGCTGCCAGACCCTCAGCGAGAAAGCTAGCAATCACACACCAGCCCTCTGCTGTGCTGCCGTGTGGAGGGAGGAAGGGAAGGTCAGAATGCAGCATCCCATAGGGATCTTCATCCATGTTGGACATTCATGCCATGCCCAGGACTCAGTGTCGTTTCTAGTGTCCCCTCTCTTGGTCAGTACAGTGTGTCTTTCCTGCCTCCTGCCTTCTGCTGTTGCCTGTATCACGGAAACTCTCACTGTCTGACCATTCTTCTTGGTAGTGCCTCTGCAACCCCAATTGGGAATGCTCTCATCTGCAGCTATGGAGGGGTGCACAGTGTAGGGTCTGCCTGTGCAGTACGGTTATTTTTTTTTAATCTTATTCATTATTTTTGCTTATTTTGGTGGAGATCAGAGATGCCTTTAAGAAACCCAGGCTCCCATTGTCATCTTTGGTCAATGTCTTTAAATTGCAGTGACAGTTTCTCAGGCACTGTGCCAGTCACAGTCCCTTTAATACACCAAGTGCCCTTTTAAGATATATCATTGTTATTCCAGTCTTACAGATGAATATACAGATGTTCAGAAGATGGGGAAGGTCCTGTATGCCTTTATACCCAGAGGAACAAAGGTGCTAACATGTGGAGTAGTAGCTATACAGGCATGATGTCACCGTACACAGTTGTGGCTATCTAAGAGCACGTGGCACCATACAGCAAGGCCATGCATGAGGAACCCCGGGCAGCTTTATCTTGTTCCACACCCAAGGCTGTGGGCAAGAAAACTCAAGCATCTTTCGCCCCATAAGTGTACTAACTTAAGATTGTACAGCGAGATGGGAGAAGAATTCAGGAAGGAGAATGCAGCATTCCCAGGGAAGTGTGGTGCTTTCCCACCACCCTCTCTCATCCCCCAGCCAGTTATCAGGCCTGTAAAGAGCTCAGGTCCAGTCTTTGATGACACATGGCATGTAGTTTAGTTACTTTCTTGCTGTGTGACATTGGATACATTACTTGGTTTTTGATTCACTGAAGTAGAAATAAAAACACGATTGGTTATAGAATTCAATGAGAGAGTGCACATCAGAGGTTTCAAACTCAAATGCCCTTAGGGACATGGCACATGGCATAAATTTGTGCCATGCAAGACTATGAGGATTGAGAGGGTTTGTGAGACCTGCAGAAAGCTTGTTCTGCAGACATTGAATTTTTTTTGTTCAAATTCACTACCCTGACCATATGCCCACCAAAAGTGCTAAAAAGATACAGACAAAAATACGGAAAATAAAGGAAAATACCAGGTGTTGTCAATGATGTAAAATAACCTAGATACTCCTAGACTGCTAGTGGGAGTGTAAATCAGTATAACTGCTTGGGTAAACGCCTTGGTGATATCTACTGAAGCTGAATATATGGATAGTTTTGACCCAGTATTTCTGCTTTTGAGCATACACTCAAACAAAGTGAGTACAAATGCTCACCAAAAGATATATTCACAAACTTTCAGAGATGCACTATTCATAATAACCCCAAACTAGAAACTACCATTGACACTATGATGGATCAATATATTGTGGAATATTCACACATGGAATAATATGGAGCAATGAGAACCAATTAGGTACAACTACATGCAGCAATAACATGGTTATAACTCATAGACATGAGGTTGAGCAAAAGGAGGTAGACGAAGAAAAATACTGCATGATTCCAAATATTAAAGGTAGGAAAAATGAATCATGCTGTTGTAGCTAGGACAGCATGGAGTGATTAGAAGGTATTTGAGAAGGGTTTCTGGGGTGCAGCTGCTGTTCTGGTTCTTGACCTTTTTACTGGTGTTGATTTTGTGAAAATCATTGAGTTCTCCACTTAAGGACTATTTGCTCTCTTTGTGTATGTATGTTATACATGGATGCAAAAGTTTTTTTTTTCTTTTCAGACAGAGTCATATTTTGTCACCCTTGATTGAGTGTGGTGGCATCATAGCTCACAGCAACTTCAAATTCTTGTGATCCTCTCGCCTCAGTTTTCTTCATTTTTAATAGAGATGGGGTCTTGCGCTTGCTCAGGCTGGTCTTGAAGTTATGAGCTCAGGCAATCCTTGTCTCAGCCTCCCAGACTGCTGGGATTACAGGTGTAAGCCACCATGCCGGCATTTGGATATAAGAGTTTTTAAAACAACAGTAATTACCACCTCCTCCTCCAAACAAAAGCACTAGACTGATTATAAAAATATCAGCTGGCCATGATTGTTACTTTGTCTGTCTTCATGTTCCCACCACCCTCTCTGTATCTTGAAATTGTGCCCCCTAATTCTGGAACAGAACAGAACAGACTTCCCCTTTTTTGTTTCATAGGTTTTCAAGTAAGCAATGAGGAGGCACAGTTGTGGAGAGGATGCTAGACGAAGGTTTAAAAATTAAATGCAGAATGGAATTTTGAGAACGTTTGTTTGGGTCTCAGCCAAAGTGCTAGCTCTACTGTTTTGGGAGTCCCCTGATGTACCCTGGTCTCCTTTTGCTACTCTAAGTGTGTCTATGGTATGAAAACTGTGCAATTTTCATCCTGAACTGTTCATCCGAAAGTCCTAGATCCCCAGCTAGGGGCAGCCTAGGTCTGTGGGATGTTGGGGAGGCTGGGGGGCATGTGAGCATGGCAGCAGCCAGTGCCTCCTGAGTCACAGGGGGTCGCTTCTCTCTCCAAGGAAGAGGTTTCTGCCATCACTGAAACATCACCGTCAAATCAAAAATCCCAGTGAATTTCAAGAACAGAAGCTGAATCTGGGATCTTACACCTGTTTTGCAAAAAAAGCAAACTATAGCTCAGATAAACAAAACCATTTTCTCAACTATGCTCTGCTGCTACGTGAACAAAACCGAAAACCTCATCTCGTTCTTACTCCTTTTCCTTCTTAGTCCCTCCCTCCTTCCGCCCCAACTTGGAGCTACCCAGCCCCCACTTCCCTACCTTGCCCTTATTTAGAGTGACTGAGAGGAAAGCCCAGATCCTGTGTACGGTAGTGACAAGTTTTCAAGGACTTCCTATAGCTGCAGAAAGGGCAGCAGCTAAAGAAACATCAGCACCGTACTTTATAATTTCTTTTTCTGAGACGAAGCACTCTGTAAACGTTGGTTGACTGGGTCTCACTGGTTTCTTAGCAAAGCCAGTGCTCATGACAAGAGAGAACCTGGGCTTCCATCTGTGCCCACTCATGGAAGGGCTCTTCTTCTCTCCTCAGTAACCACCCTGAGAGAGAGAAGAAGACCCAGCAGCAGTGCTAAAGAGCAAAGAGGAAGTCTTGGGGGTGCCAGGGTGCTGAACGGCCATGGGGCAGCCTCGTGTGTCGTGATAGCCAGTGCTCTGGAGCGAGCAGAACAGAATGTGAATCCTGGCTCCATAATGTCCTCACTCTTAGCCTTTCCCCTCTCTGAGCCTCTGAATCCTCCATTGTGAAATCAGGATTTTAATAATAGCTGTGCAGAACTATGTGGGAGAATTCATAAAATTTGGTATAAAAGGATTAATATGTAGAACTGGCATTTTAAAATGGTGGTCCATATTTCCTCTCTTAGAATCCTGTGGATTAAAATGCAAGATTCCTGAGCCCATTTTCTGCCTTAGGTAAAGTCAGAATCTCTTGGGTAGGGCCCAGGAATCTGTATTTTAATGAGCCTTCCAGGCAGCTCAAACTACGAGAAAGAGATGTCTGTTCTGTGGTATGGTCAGCAAAGAGGCCCAGGAAGTGTAAAGCAAGGTCCCCGAATGGATCCACAATCACTTCCCATAATGCTTGAGCTGAGTCTTATAGAGTGTATGGGAAATGGCCTCTTTAGGAAGGAGCTTGACCTGCCAAGTCTTGTCACCAGAAGTGTGAAAGAAAACCCACAGGGTCAACAGTCAGGAACAAGAGGAGAGAAAAGAGACAACTGAGAGACATCAGCCCTGGAGAAAGGAGAGTTCAGAGAGAAGCTGAATCAGCACAATGATGGATGAGTCTGAGGGTTATGATGCTGTCACTTGAGCCTGTCTGCTCTGGATCAGCACAGAGCTGCTGTGCTGTAGGCTGACTGATGTCTAATATCCTTGAGACCTGTTGAATTGGGTTCCTGTGCTCCTCTATTCCCCAGTTATCTCTCCAATAAATGCTAGTCACTACTTGAGTGTGGCGTGGGTTTCTTGCAACATGAAAAACTTTACTAACACACTATAATAAAGGTGTAGATTTTATCATGTAAAAAAATAGTGGCTGGGGCAGATATTAATGTCTTCTTAAAAACATCTATTTTCCTTC
>NW_003852409.1:10406094-10414422 GCF_000181295.1 Otolemur garnettii | reverse complement strand
AGAATTCAGGGACACCAGTATGGAAACTTTTGTATTAATCAAGGCAGGAGTAATAAAGACCTGAACACATATTGAAATCTCCTATGTACTAAGCCAGTGATCCTCAAATAGCAGTTATTCTCATATAATTTGCAACTTCTTTAAGTCAATGTTTTTCTTTTTCAAATGACTTTCTTTTTATATAAAGGAAGTTGTCTATCATAATTTTTATGTGGTAGTTATTCTCTAAAATACACATTAAATAAGTAAGGATATGATGGAAATCTGTCTGTTTTTTATGATGGCAAACTAGCATTTAGGGACTAATGTTCCTGTTGAGAATAACTCTTAACCTGGATACAGGTATTTAGATATGACCTGTTTGAAAGCTTTGGTGAGGTGCTAAAGCAGCCAGGACTTGAGGGTCTAGGATCCTAAAGGAGACACAATGCAGAGATATTCTATGACCATTTTCCCCTTGAGGGACTTACTAGTTCACAGGTGGCAAGTATGGGTTTGACAAGTTGATCAGGACTTTCAGCAGTCTCTCTGGTATTGTGAGATAGAAAGTCAGAGTTCTAGGTCTAACAAACACCATGAGTTTTCTGTTGGGACCACTTAAAGTGCTAGAAGTATAAGGTTAACCAGAAGTAAATCAGTCCTCTCAGTGACTGAAACTAAAATCACATTAGCTTAATGTTTGAACATGATAAAGTGCAATCTCAGCAGCCTAATTAATATTAGTTAAGATCCTTATCCTTTCTTTGTTGGGGTTTCTGCAGAAGCAGAGAGATGGTGAGAAAAATAACAAGAGTGATTATCTAATACTTACTAAGCATTTAGTGTGTACCAGATTCTTACTACTATGCTATGAAAGACATTCCATTGCAATTCTAGGTATCTATTCAGAAAACTGAGTCTCAGTGAGTTAAATAATTTGCCTCACATCATAAAACTAATACATGATAGAAATTTGATTTGACTCATTTGTGGCTGCAGAGCCTGACTACATTCATCATACCAGGAAGCTTTTGTCTGACTGGTGTCGGGCTGGCCTCATGCTATGGGCATTGAGGCCTTATCCACAAAGCCAGCCAGTGCCCAGGGCAGCACCTAACTGAGTGTCCCACAGTTAGGTCAAAGCACTTCCACTTTTAGGCAACAGTGGACACACTTAAGTCCTTAGAGTCAGATCATAATTCCAAGAGACCACCTTGGCCCACTCGCTTTCTGAGGTTTCTTGGTCCCTGTGTCTTTACCTTACCCACTTCATCAGATTCTTTCTTCTACTATGGGGCTACAGGACCCGCGATCCTTAACCTTCAATCTTTTGCTTGCTTTTTGCAGACAGTTATTTTTCCTGAGTCCATTCAGCGTATTTTTCTGGCATTTATTTCAATAAAACTCAATGCATTTGATTCCATTATTCAGATTAAGCCCTAGGCCAAAGGTAGTGTTTTCACCTTGCCTTAGATTTTCTCTTAAATCAATTGATAGTGGCTGCCACAGCAAAGGATTGTGAGGCAAAGTCACTCCGAGGTAGAGCCTGCTGCACTTGATTAATGATGTATGATGCAAGCACAGGTTGGGAGGGATAGGGAGAGACAACTCACACACTATGCACTGGTCTCTATTGCTCTGTGCTCTGGATACTGTTCACCTTCACCCACTCCCTGATTTTTCTTTTAAAAGGATGAAATGTGTTTTGGTTTTGAAATTCCCTTCTGGTAGCAGTTCCACAAGGAGAGCTGCTCCACTAGTCATGTTGGGATTCTTTTAAAATCAATGCTTAGAGAGGTTCAACTCTTGATCTGACAAAGTTTTTTTTTTTTTCCTTCCCTGAACTGTAACTATTTTTATATGAGAAGCCTAGCAAGGTTATAAAAATGGAATCACATTTGTTACACATTTAATGAATCGCCATCTTTATTGAAAAGAATCAGGTTACATGAAATCAGGATGGTCCCTGAACACCAAGAACATATCCTTTGCATAAAAAAAAAAAATGTGTGAAGAGAAAAACTGATTTACATGGCTTACTTGACAGTGGCTATAGGCACAGTGAAGCAACTTTTCCTTCTTTTTATGCCTCTGAGCTGCCTTCATGAAAGTCTCCCTCCCTCTCTGCCTTCAAGTTCTTTTTAACGAATTTCCCCTACATATTCAGTTTTACGTTTTCTGTAACTCAAATTACTTCTTCTCTCTTGGTGAGAAGGTTCAGTCAAATTTACAACGTCCAGCCCTGGAACTTTCAGAAAAACAGTTTAATGTCCGTGAACTTGCTTCTTTTTTTTAAACCAGGAAAATTTAATTAGTCATCTACCTATACTACATGGTATCTTATATGTTCATCTATGGAAAGAAGGAAGAGATATGTGAAGAAAAGATGCTTACAAACACACTGAGAACGAGAAAGCCTGGGAATGCTGGAACCAGAAGGCAGCACAGAGGTCATATAATTTAACCACTCACTTTAGATGAGAGCACTGTGAGTGAGACCTGAAGAGTCAAGCAGAGTGGTAATGTCACCTGGCCAGAAAGTGACAGAAATGGGTGGGATTCAAGGTCAGGGCTTCTATCCAAGCCCAAGGGGCTTTTCTCTGTGTCATTCTATCTGTTAAAACCACTGACACTGTTTGTTACAGGATATACACATATGTCACAAATACGTATTTCTTTTTAGGTTTATAGATAAATGCTGCTATTTGGGGGATTAAGTTGAGTTATGTGTAATATTAAACAATGGAATAAAAATCATAGCAGTTTATTTCTCTCAAATTTGAAGAAATCTGGAAGTGTTAGTAGAGGGTTACTTGGCTGCTTCATCTAACTGGCTGTTTTATCATGTTCAGAAACCCTAGCTTCTTCCATCTCACTACTCCATCAAGTGGTCTTCATCTTAATGGGCAAAGATGGCTATTAGAAGTCAGTTGTCACATCTATTGTCTGGGCCAGATGTCTTTTAAGGAGATTTCCAGATGCTTCTACATATCATTGGCACCTCCTCTTACCCATCATTGGCAAGAATGTAGTCACAGGGCTATGATTACCTATAAGGGAGTCTGAAAACATGGTCTTTATTCCATAGTTGCCATGTGTCCAGCTAGGAATCAGGGGTTCAAATACTAAAGAAGAAAGGAATAAATATCAGGGAGGCAATTAGCAGTCTGTTCAACATCAAATCTCACTCACTGATTAAATAAAGTTTAATAGGTGACATATATTTTATACACATAAATCTTCAGTTTCTAAGCTTTTTTAAAGCTGATGTTGCATTTAACCCTCAGATCAAGCTTATGAGGTAGGTACTACAATTTAGCTCATTTTAGAGATGAAGAACCTGGCATTTAATGAGGTTTAAATATTTGCTGAAGGATTACCCAACAAATAAGTGGAAAATCCTGAATCATAGTTCAAGTTTATCTATTATCAAAATTCAAGCTATTTCAGTTTCATCAAAGCACAGAAACTTGGGGACCTGAGACAGCTGAGTGGTAGAAGGTTGTATCCAAGGAACTTGCCCTTTCTCCATATGCCTCATTGTCCATGTGTAATTACTAGCCAGCTAGAGCTCCAATTTGGATTAAGTACATGGAAGGCCCTGCTGCTTTCATTAAAACTTTACTGTCTTATTTATAAGGGAACAAGTGTTCATGTATAAGCCAGGACAGCACCTTCTTCACCTTTAATAACTATCCAAAATGAGACCTCTTTGTTATGGAGAAAAAGGAAAAGAAAAATTCAGAAAAAATAGATGATAATTGTGCTGATGAAGCCCTCAGTGAAAGATTTTCTCTTATTCTACCCCACAGCATCTGCTCATGTCTTCCCCTGGATTAAAACCCTAGTGGACTTTTTGTTTACTTATAAGATTTAGCCAAGTTTTCTCAGTGTGGCGCCCAAAGCCATACACAGTATGGATGCTGGCTGCCCTGCTAGCCTCCTTCTTTGCTGCTGTCGCATACTCTCATTGCCCTGACAATAAGTCATTTTCACTTGTGGGACTGCCATGTTTCCCTTTGCCATGTGGGCATTGAGAAAGTGTTGGTGGAGATATTCATCACGCTCAAGTAAAAGTGATCAGATGGCCTCTCATAGTCACTTTCTGCCTTAAAAGTCCAGATTTCATGTTGCCATTTTTGCATTAAGAATATCCGCTCTGCTCCCTTGCAGTGGTTTGCAGATTTTAGATTACAGACTGGTTGACACTAGCTATGAGAAGTGAGTTCTTAGCACTGGCTATGGTTTCTCATTCCTTCCTCTAAGCCACAATGAGCACTTTTTCAAACACACAGTAGCTGAGTGTTGTGTGATAGTCATTTCTGTGTATTAACTTGGGTAGGCAGTGGTTCAATTAAACACAAATGTTGTCAAGAACATATTCTAGACTTATGATCAACTTCATAATCAGTTAGCTTAAAGAATAATATCCTAGATAATTTGTGTGGGCTTCATTAAATCATTAGAAAGGCCTTAAGAATAGAACTAAGGGTTTTGGATGAAGAATTCTGCCCGTGGACTGTAGTGTCACCTTGTGTCTAAGAGGTCCAGCCTGCTGTCCATCCTGATGGCTCATACCGTGGATTTCAGACTTGGGGAGCCAGTCTTCATAACTGCATAACACAAATTCTTGCAATAAATTCTGTTATATATATCTCCTACTGTTCTCTAGTAGAACCCTAACTGATGTAATTGTCTCACAACATAGGTGTTTTTGTTAGAATTACCTAGTTAGAAGGCTGGTTTTTCAGAAGTAGTCTTTTACACAATTCAGAAAGTTCCAGAGTTGGCTGTGCATGGGCTCTTTAGCACAGTGATCACCAAAGCATTTACACACAAAAAAGATGGGTTTCTCATCATGCATTTATTCTTAGTCTGAGAACATATGTTTCAAAACATTTTTTTTATTCCTAAAATTAGTCTCCTTTTCCCTTAAACATTTTCTTCATAGTAGGGCAAGTTCATTTCATGACTAACTTCCCCTTTCTCCTTCCTTGATCTAATGTCAGAAAACACTTTAATTTTCATTCCAGTCATCAAATAAATAAGACCTTCCTTTTTTAAATCCCTCTTTTGTAGCAGATAACATAGTTACTGGTGAACAATTAGAAGCATTTCTTTTAAAGCCAGGCCTGGATAAGAAATTCTATTATTAATGCTTTTCTATTCAACATTGTAGTAAAGGCCCCAAATCACAAAAGAATGCAAAAAGAAGAAAGAGGAGGAACGGGAGGAGAAGGAGAAAACAATATTCTCATCTAATTTGAAAATGCATATAAATAAATGATTAGAATTAATAAAACATTTAGTTTTATTAAGGAAAAAGTAAAATCAATCTCTATTTGTTCTATGAGAAATGATCAAATATTAAGCATAGTATAAAAATGATATGAAATGTGAATAAGGTGCCTAAAAATAAACTTAAAAAACAAAACTAAAAAAGAGAGGGTGTATTAAGTCCTTTATAGACAAAAATTGAAAGTCATAAGAGAAACCAATAACTGAAAATATGTACCTTATACATGGACAGGATTATTCAATGGAAAAAGTAAATAAACTCTTCAAAAATCACCTTAAAATCCTGCTAATTTAGTCAATATATATCACCAGGGTTGTTTTACATATATGACAAAGTAACTGGCAAATTACTTTTTTTAAAATAAGTTTTTACATATATGAAAAAAAATTCACACAAGACACACACTGAACACCATGAAGAGTTAAATGTAATTTTTAAAATTAACTTTTTAAGATAATTATAGATTCACATGCACTAATAAGAAAATTCTGAGAATAAAACATAGGATAAAGTCTTTGGGACTTAGGGCTAGGCACAGAGCTTTTGACACTAAAAGCATTATCTATAAAAAGAAAATATAGAGAGGGTGTCAATGAATTCATTACCTGGTTTCCCTAGATGGTAATGTCTTACAAAACTATAGTACAATATCACAACCAGGTGATATCTTGTTTGTAGGTTTTGCAAACAAGAAAATGACTATTTTCATCCTCATGAGGATTCCCTCATTGTGTCCTTTCAGAGCTGTAACCACTTTATAGAGACCACCTCTCTTTCTTATCCCCAGCGACCACTCATCTGGTCTCGATTTCTATAATTTTGTCACTTTAGAAATGTGATATAAATGGACTCACCCAGTATGTAACATTTGGAATGAGCTTTACCCACTGGATAGAATTCTCTGTGGATTCAGCCAAGTTGTTCTGTGCCTCAATAGTGTTTTTCCCTTTTACTGATGAGTAGGGGTCCATGGCCTGGGTATACTGGTTTAGCCAATCACTTGCTTAAACATACATGTGTGGCTTTCAGTTTGGGGCTATTACAAATTAAGCTGCTATAAACATTCGGTTACAGGTTTTAATGTGAACATAAATTTCTTTTTTTTCTGGAATAAAGGACCAGGAATGCCTAGTGGTGGATTGTATGGTAGTTGCATATTTAGTTTTTAAGAAATTGTCAATTATTTTTTTCAGAACTAATGTACATTTTCAATGAGTGAGTGATCCAGTTTCTCTGCATGCTCAACTATATTTGATATTATCCCCATTTTATATTTTAGCAATTTTGACAGCTGTACAGTGATGCTCATTGTGATTTTATTCACATTTTTCTTAGGGCTAATAAATGTTGGACATTTTTCATGTTCTTATTAGCTGTATGTATATTCTTTTTGGTTAAGTGTCTTTTTATGTCTGTTGCCCATTTCGCAATTCTATTATTTGATTTTTTTGCTGTTGAGTTTTGAGGCTACTTTATATATTCCAAATCTTAGTCCCTTGTTGAATATGTGGTTTGCAAATCTTTTCTCTCAGTCTAAAACTTGTCTTTTCATTCTCTTTTTTAGAGAAAAAGTTTTTAATTTTAATAAAATTCAAGGTTTCAATTTTTCTTTTTATAGTTAATGCTTTTAGTATCAAAGAACTCTGTGCCTATCCCTAAGTCCCAAAGACTTTATCTTATGTTTTATTTTCAGAATTTTATAGTTTTATGTTCTGACCAATTTTGAGTTAATCATTATATAAGGGATGAGTTTTAAGTTGAGGCTTGTAGGTTTGTTTGTTTGTTTGCCTATGGATGTTCAATTATTCCAACATCATTTATTGAAAAATGCTAGTTTTCTTTATTAAATTGCTATGATACCTATGTAAAAAATCAATTGGGCATATCTGGGTGTACTTGTTTCTGGGTCTCTGTTGGTTCCATTCATTTATGTGTCCATCCCTTCTCTAATACCACACTGCCTTGAAAACTATAGTATATAGTAACTACATAGCTTGAAATCAGGTAGATAGATGCTTCTCCCTTGATTATTATTCTTCAAAATTGCTTTAGATATTCTAGTTCCTTTAGCTTTTCATATATATTTCAGAATAATAAATAAAACATCTTGCCTGAAATTTGATCTAAATTTCATTAAGTTCATTTATCAATTTGGGGAAAATTGACATTGATTTATGTTGAATCTTCCAACTCTAGGAATGTGGTATAGTTCACTATTCAGTTATAACTTGAACTTTAAAAAATTCAGAATTTTATAGTTTTCACTATAGTAAGCCAGTATATGTTTTGTTAGATTTACACTAAATTATTTCATATTTTTTGAGTGATTTTAACTTGTATTGCATTTTTGTGCAATAAAATGTATTTATCTTAGATCTTATAATCCTGTTCTACTTACTTATTTGCCCTAGGAGTTTTTGTTGTGGTTGTTGAGTTCTTAGGATTTTTCTTCATAGTCAGTTACATCATTTACAAATAGAGAAAGTTTTATTTCTTCCTTCCTGAACTATATTTACTTTTCTTGCCTTATTGTACAGGCTGGAACTTAGAATATTTTGTGAATAAGAGTTGTGAGCATCCATGCTTGCCTTATTCTTGATCCTAGAGAAGAAGCATTCAGTCTTTGTCACCATCAAGAATAATGTAAAGTGTGTGTGTATGGGGGGGCTGTAGATGTTCTTTATCAGGTTAAAATAGTGGCCCTCTATTCTCTGTTTTCTGCAAGTTATGATCATAAATGAGAATCAGATTTTGTCAAATGCTTTTTCTGAATCAATTGATATAATCATGTGATTTTTTTGCCTGTTAATGTAGTGATTATGTTAATTGGTTTTTGAATATTATATCCCTGAATAAATCTCTTATATCCCTGAATAAATCTCTTTTAGTTATATTTATAATTATTTTTACATGTAGTATATAATTATCTGTATATACATTTATGTATTTATATATCTTCATATATGATTATAATTGTATGTATATTCATGAGATATATTTGTCTGCGATTTTGTGTGTGTCATCTTTGTCTGATTTTGGTGTTAGGGTAG
>NW_003852409.1:10402495-10405636 GCF_000181295.1 Otolemur garnettii | reverse complement strand
CCTGCCTCTGCCTCCCAAGTAGCTGGGACTACAGGTTCCCGCCACAACCCCTGACTGTTTTTTGGTTGCAGCCATCATAGTTGTTTGGCTGGCCCAGGCTAGATTTGAACCCATCACCTCAGGTGTATGTGGCTGGCGCCTTAGCCACTTGAGGCACAGGCGCTGAGCTTAAAGGCTTACCAATTTTAAATGTTTTTAAAAAGCCAGTTGTTCATTTCACTGTTTTTGCTATAGTTTTATAGTTTCATTTTCATTGATTTGTTCTTCTTATTTTGATTATTTTTGTACTTCTGCTTACTATAGGTTTATTTTACTCTGCTTTTCCAAAGTTCTTCATGGGGGAGCTTAGATTAATGATTTAAGACTCTTCCTTTTTCTCATCTAAACACTAATGCTATAAATTTCCCTCTCACGCTGATTTAGCTATGTTCCATGAATTTCAGTATGTTGTATTTTTATTTTTAGGCAGTTTAATGTATTTCTTTTATTTTCTCTGATACTTTTCGACTCATGGATTACTTACATGTGTTGTTTAGTTTTCATGTTTGGAGATTCTTTTGTCAACCTTCTGCTGTTGATTTCTTATTTGATTCCACGGTGGTCAGAGAACACACTCTGTGTAATTTCAACTTCCTTAAATTTATGAAGGCTTGTTTTATGGCCAATAATATGGTCTATCTGGGTGAATGTTCCATGGATGCTTGCAGAAAATGTGCATTCTGCTATTGCCAGTTGAATGTTCTATATACATTAATTGGAACATACACACATTGATTGGTTGATTGTGTTGTTCCGTTATGTATTTTTGCTGAATTTACATTAGTTTGTCAATTTTATGGGACTGGGGAGTTGAAGTCCCTGACTTTACTTGTAGATTTGGCTTGTCAATTCTGCCAGTTTTTGCTTCAAGCTATTCTCTTGAGTTTTTATATACAGAAAAAAGTTTAAGTTAATTTAGGGAAGTATTTTTTGTATAGGTTATCATCCTTTATGTTTTCTCTGATTGTTTAATGTTTATAAAGTTCCTTTATAACCTCATCTGTGAAATATTCCTCTAATTTTAGAATTTTCAAGCTTGATACAAAACACACATCTTTATTAATTTTAGAAGAATAGCACTAATTTTCTAGTTTCTCATGGAAAAATTAAATTCTTATTAAAATGTGAAAATACATATTCTCCTTCCTTCAGATCAGTAGTTCTCAACCTTTCTAATGCCACAACCCTTTACTATAGTTCCTCATGTTGTGGTGACCCCCAACCATAACATTATTTTCATTACTACTTCAGCAATGAAAATAATTTTATGGTTGGGGGTCACCACAACATGAGGAACTGTAGTAAAGGGTTGCGGCATTAGGAAGGTTGAGAACCGCTGTGTCTAGGTAGATAAGTAGACAGATAGATAATGAATAGACAGGTAGTTAGGGAGGTAGATAGACAGATATCTATATCAATATAGATATTACTTATTAATTTTTTTGAAGTTTTCCTATAAAAACCCTACAAAGTTCTTACTGAGTAACTTCTAAGCATTTAATAGTTTACGTTATTCTTGTACATACCATCTTTTTCTTCATTATATCTTTGCACTGGTAGGCAAGAAAAGAGCCATTGATTTTTATATATTTATCTTAATTCTAAACTTTTTTTTTAACTTCAAAAGTCTTTCAGGTGATACTCTTGAGGTGTCTAGCTGCATAATTAGACACATTCTTAACAGCATAAAATAGTTTAAATATAACTAGTTCATCAATTTGGTCCTATCAAAAAGGTGCTGCATAGAAAGTATAAGAGACAGAACATCGGTTTTCAATTCATGCAGACCTTGATTCCTGTGTTTTCTACCATAGAATAGCTTTATGCCAGTTAACTTTCTTGAATCTCAGTGCTATGGTTTGAATGTGTCCCCTCTGAAATTGAGGTGTTGGCAATGTGACTGTATTAAGAGGTGGGGTCTTTAAGAGGTGACTGGCAAATGCAGGCTCCCTCCCCATGAATGGGATTAAGGTCCATATTAAAGAGGATTTACTCAGCATTCAGCTGACTGTCTATCTACCTTCTGCCATGTGAGGACACAGCATTTTTCCCTTTTGGAAGATTCAGCCGTCACCAGACAGCCGGCACCTTGATCTTGGACTTTGTAATTTCCAGAATTATGAGAAAATAAATTTATTTTCATTATATGTTACGCAGACATTTATTTTGTAATGGCAGCACAAACAAACTGAGCTAAAAAGAAGGAGCACCCCCTTATTCTGGAGGACCACATAGCACATTAGCAACTGAAACTCACCTTTGTAAGCCTTCCATCCAGGCTGGTAAGCTTTTCCTCCGCCTTAAGAGAAACTTTACCACTGATTCCCAGTGTGGTTTGTTAGGGAAATAGCTTGCATTTTTGCTAGGCTTTGAAAACCTCTCTCTCTCTCTTTTTTATTTTTTTTTATTAACTCTTCCTTTTTTTGAATCTCTGCTTTTTCACCTTCTTGAATGTCCTGCCTGCTAGTGCAAAACCAAAGTACCTTGATGAGGTCTATTTCTGTGCTTCTTTTCTTTCCACTTCCTTTTTGGTTAGTTCTTGAGACTAATGGGATAGTGTTTGAGAAGCCACATCAGCTATTTTTAGATTTTTGAAATTGTGTTCATGTATGCCACCTACATACAGACACAGAGATATACACGGATCTGCTCTCATAGAGAGTATAGAAAGCACAGAGACAGAAGTTCTTTGATGAACAGCCATGCATGGTGCATCACGTTTATCACAGCCCACAGTTGTGATAAAGAGCCTGCACAGACCCTCTTTTCTGTAGGAATCTGGTATTTCTGGCTGCTACTGTCTATCTGAACTGGTGAATGCCAAACTCCAAGGCTGCATCAAGGGCAGAGAATTAAAGAAGCGAAGCATCTCCTAATAGGATTGCCACACAAATCTATTCCATATCTCTTGTCAACAAACGCAGAAATCATCTCCACACTCTACACTTATGAAATGTTAGATCCAGCTCCATCCTCTCATTTCACAAAAGAGGATACTAAGTTCAAATAAGGGGAAAGACATATTTCAGGTCACCTGATAGGACAGCAAAATACTTGAGGACAACACACTGGGTTCCAAACTTCAATTCTTTTTTTTTTTTT
>NW_003852409.1:10396897-10402299 GCF_000181295.1 Otolemur garnettii | reverse complement strand
CACCCTCCCTCCACCCATCCATCCCCCTCCCCTCTAAACTTCAATTCTGGAACCCTTTCCTTGCACCATGACATGTATCCCATAGTCCAAATCTACATAAGTCCTCATCACTGAAATTCCATGTCATCTGACAAAGCTGAACTGCAGTAGGAGGGTGTTTGGAAGACCTGGTCAGTACTAGCTAAGATTAGACAGCACGGAAGTGAAATGGAGTCTACTTCCTTTCTCTGGGCCATGTCATAGCCACACTGGCCTAGATATGGGAAGCAGCACACATGTTAGGCATCAGACAGTAAAGGGACCCAGGGAAGCTTCATCCCGTCAGTTGCATTTACTATAGAGCATGCACAGCCTCACTGCCTCAAGAGTTGGAATCTGCTCAGAACTGAGGCTCAGAAGACCTGGGCCTTCACTCCAGCCATGCTGTTTGCATGCTGCAAAGCCCCAGATGATACACTCTCCCCCTTTCTGTCTCTTAGAGTCTCCATCTGTGATAGGCAGAATAATGGTCTCCAAAGATGTCCACATCCCAATCACCAAAATCTATGAATATCCAACACAGGGGACTTTGCAGAAGAGATGATGAAATTAACCAAGTGGGCCCAATCTAATCTCATGGGCCCTTAAAAATAGAGAACCTTTCCCAGCTGTGGCCAGGGAGGATGGACTATGCAAGAATGTTTGGAGGGAGGTAGTGCTGCTGGCTTTGAAAAAGGAGAAAGAAAACCATAAACCCAGCAATGGGGGGGGGGGGGGGCTCTACAAGCTGGAGAGGATAAGTAAATGATTTACCCCTGGAGCTTCCAGAAAGGAACACAGCCCTCCTGGCTCCTTTATGTTGGACTTCCAACCTACGGAACTATTAGATAGCATATTTGTTCTACTGTGGTAATTTGTTACAGTGGTAATAGAAATCTAATATACCATCTTCAAGTCTGAATGTAATGAAAACATGAGACTTTAAAACTCATTTATTTAAGGGATCCACTCCTTATCCAATGCCACTGTCTTTATTCATCTTTACCATCTCACCTAGCCTAGGTCAGCATCCTTCCCAAGGTCTACCCACCTCCAGCTCCACTCCCCTGTGTATTCTCCTCACTAACTCTGGGAAAGATCAGTCTTAAAGACATTTCTGAGCTCACTATCTCCTTCTTAAAATCCTTTAGTAATTTGATTTCTGGTTTTAAATGTCATGTGTGTTTTCGGAGAGCGTGGTACCAAGGATGTAGCCTGCCCTCCCCTCTCAGTAACATTTACATACACACAGACACATGTGTAATCTCCAGAGGTTTACAGATCCCTTGCAGTTCATCCATGGACTCAAATATAAGATACTTTGGTCACAAAAACAAAATACAAATTTCTTCATCTGAAGTAACAAGGACTTTATTTACCTCATCCCCACATCCTTCTCAATCCCCACCATACTCTATGCCATGCCGAACTCCTTTCAGTTGCCCTCATGCTGTTTAGGCCTCTATGCTGTTTCCTTTGCTGGAAAAATTCTCCTCCTCCACTTTCATTACCTAACAGGCAAACAGCCATTTCTTTTCTGCAGATTTGTTTTAAAAGTCTGAACTTTTCCTAGCTAACTTCTTACTGTCTTTCCACCTACCCTACCAGTATGGCAAGTGACATCTTTTATCACCATCATGCCCCCACAGCGTATAATTTACAGTCTAGCCAGCCCAGCCCTTCCTTGTGCTGTCTGCTTGAGCTTCTCACTTCTTAACTAGATGGTGTGCCCTGGGTTGGGGAAGAAGGGGCACAGAGACTACACATCACTCTTTTAGCATTTTTTAAGAAAAACCATGGCTTATAGTAAGAAGGTACATAGCTAAGTGGATGACTGATTCTGGAATCGACACCTACATCAGGATGTTTCTTTAATTTACCCAACCTCTTCTCTTTGTAATGCATTGCTTTACAGGCCACCTGACTTTGTCAAGTTTCCTAAGTATTTGTCTTGCTGAACAAAGCCATTTAATTTCAGCACTGGGCAGTGGCTGATGGGAATCCATTTGCTGCTCTTTGAGTTTGATTCATTCAGAGAAAGTAAAACCACCTTGACCAATATTGAAAGTTCGGTCTTAATTCATGGCACCTCACTAAGGATTATCTCCCTGTTGACCAGAGTGTCTATTTTCTGCCAGGAATGGATCTGTTATTTGGAATACAACACTGTGCTCTAGATTATAAAATCATCTTGTAATAACAGTATCAGTTCCATTTGAGAATCTCAAAAGTTGGCCTCAAGAACACAGAACTGATAGGTAAGAGGTCTAGATCTGGTCTGGATGATCCTAGGCAGATCACACACATTTTAGCCTCGGTTTCCTCACCTGTATCATGGAAGACTTTGGATTCAGTCACTGTAGGGACTCTCTTGGCTGAAATTGTATGATGTGCACCATCATATAGTTTCCTACTCCTTACTTTCTGTTTACTAGTCTATTGTTTTTTTCTTCCTGGTAGTTAGGAAATGAGTTCTGAAAGTGATGTGACTTATCCAAAAATTGTTCAGGACACCAGAGTGTAATTTAAATTTTGCACTGAAATCGCTCATTCATGTAGTCAGTCAACATGTATTTCCTGAGTGTCTGTCTTATGACTGGCACCAGACTGGGAGTAGATAATCCAAAAATGGATCGGCGGAGCTCCTTGCTTTCAAGGTGCTGGCAGTCTATTGTGAGAATCAGTCCTACAAACAAGTACCCTGCAGTGAGACAAACACTGTTTCAGAGAGAAGCTCAGGGACCATAGGGACAGAGGAGAAAGCTACTAACACCTGACTAAGTGGCAGAAGGAGTCTGCTGTTTATAAAAATCCTTTCATATGCCCAACTCTCTTCATCATCATAACCCCCCATGAGGTAGACAAGAGGTTTTATTTTCCTGTCTTAAATCAGGAAACTGAAGGTGGAAAGTAAAGTGACTTCCTGCAGGGTATAGACAAGTAAAGAGCAGACACAAGACATGGAAAAGAGCTCTTTGGATGTTGAGTGTGATGGTGTCTCCATCACACTAAATGGTTGCCTCTTTCTGGCCAGCTGCCCTAACCCCTTCAGTCATTTTATAATACAACAGAAATTCACTAGAGCCCAGTAGATGCCTTGGTAGGTAGAACTAGGTCCCATTCATCTTTGTTTTATAAAGAGTTCTAGTGGGACCCAAGAAGTCTCTACCAGAATTTGAATAGATCAAGGCATTTGTGGTGGGCTGGTGACAATCTCCAAGAGCACTTTGAAGAAGGACAGAGAAGTACATATGTGGTGAGGAAGCAATTGAGAAAGCCTAAAGTTGTCCAAAAGGTTGGCACTCCAACATTTTCTTTTGGTGTGACTGCCAAAACCTCAGTCAAAGAAGGTGAGGGAACTATTTTCAGTTAGAACTTCACCAAACCTCTTTGGGTCCTAGGTTACAAAGTGTGACGAAAGATGGCTATGGGTTAGGACGTCTTCCCATCTTTCATGTGGAAACCAATGGCTTTGGCAAACTGTGGCTTCAGAGAACATGAGCCTTTTAGGAAACTCAAGTGACATATCCAGTAATTCAGGAAATGCTACTGTTCAGGGGGCAGTTATGCCCAAGTCTTGTGGAGTCACTCATTGGGAGACTTGGGAAGCAGAAGAGACAGCAGCTCCTTGAGTTTCAATGGGGTCATATCCAGGTAGAACCACTGTACGTTAAAATATCATACATTAAAAGTGCATTTAATTCACCTAACCTACCGAACACTATAGCTTAGCCTTGCCTACCTTATACATGTCCAGAACAGAACACTTACATTAGCCTACAGTTGGGCAAAATCATCTGACAACACAGTATACTGGAGAGAATCGGTTGTTTGTGACCACATGGTGGTGGGAAGCTGTGACTCACTTCTGCTGTCCAGAATCACAAGAGAGCATTGTATCCCATTATCACTAGGTGGGAAAAAGAATAAACTTTGGAATTTAAGGGTGGGTGCAGTAGCTGTCACCTGTAATCCTAGCACTCTTGGAGGCCAAGATGGGGGTGGATTCTTGAGCTTAGGAGTTTGAGACCAGCCTGAGTAAGAGTGAGATCCCATCTCTAAAAATAGCTGGGCATTGAGGTGGGATCTGTATCTCAGATATTCAGGAGGCTAAGTCAAAAGAATCACTTGAGCCCAAGAGTTTGAGGTTGCTGTGAGCTATGATGCCATAGCATTCTACCAAGGGTGACAAAGTGAGAGAGTCTGTCCCAAAAACAGAATTTGAAGTAGGATTTCTATTTACTACATGTAATTTTCACACCATCATAAAGTCAAAAAATTTTAAGTCAGGGAGTACCTGTACTTCTCACAAGATAGCAGGTGGAGGAGATCTTGGAAACACATTTCCCTGAGGTGGGCCAGTGTATGACAAGTGTACGAGCCACTGTGTTGTACCACCTAGGGTGCCCAGAATGACTAGGGTACTATCAGTTCGTGACTAGAGGTCAGAGAAGGTCATAGGCCTAGCACACAGCAGGTGCTCAATGAATGTCTTTTCAACTTTTCACCACAGTCTGAACCTCCACTTGACCACATGTTACCCTGTGCACACTTTCCGGGGGGTTTTACCTTTCACCAGAAAAAGTTCAACCCTTTTCATTTTCATCTACTCTTTGTTCTCAGATGTTCAGACCTCCACCCTCTTCATACATCAGTTTAGAACTTTGTATTCAAATGATATTTGAACCCGAGCAGTTAATTTTGAATTTGGTAAATGTACCTTTGTTACAAGGAAGGACAAGGCTTATTCCTGTTGTCGCTGTTAACAGATACTTATTGAGCCAGGTTCTCCGCTGTACTGTTTGATTGTGCTGACTGGTTTACCTGTTGTTCTCCCACCTCCTCCTGTGCCTCTTCCCTCTGAGTCCCTCCTAGACTTTGTGACTGCAACACCTTCCCAATGCAGAGTAGGTGATTACATCTTGACTTCTCGAATTCAAAAGTGACGGAGTTTCTGGAAAACTCTTCAGATGTTTTATGAGCTCTAAATTCTTCCTTTGTAAAAAGACCAGTGAATACCATGAGTCACCTTTGCATTAGACAGTGACCTTCAGAAAGTATTCCGGTTCCTCTTTTGCATTTAATTCAAAATTTTTAAGAAATTTTCCTCCTCCCTTATTTGAGGTTCTAAGGATTAAAGAGGAAAAGACTTCTGCTGAAAGGCAGTTCAACTCTTTTCTTCTCACTGTCACCAGTTAGCACCAATCTAATAAGTTTAACAAGGTGTATAAACAATTGTTGATTGAATTTGTCCTGGAAGGTGACTGAGCTGTGACCTAAGATAAGGGCATCAAAATCTAGAGGCAAGGAACCTAGATGTGAATTCTGGTTCTGTTACTTGGCAACTGGGAGGCTTTAACAATTTACTTAAACTTTCTTTCTTT